>NC_041388.1:714838738-714905911 GCF_002162155.2 Triticum dicoccoides | reverse complement strand
CGCGCCTCCTCCTTCGTCGCACCTCGTCGCCAGGCGTCCCGTGCCGCCGCTCGTCCTTCGCCGGCGCACCACGCCGCGCCGCCACGAAGCCGCCTTGCCGGCCACCGCTGCCGTCTGCGCCGTACGCCGTGCGTCCGGCCGGAGCCTCGCCGCTTGCCGCCGTACGGTCCTCTCCGGCGAGCTCGTCACTGATCCGCGCCTCCCTGCCTTCTTCCCCATATCAGGCGGCTCTTCCGGCAACTTTTCTGGCGATCCTCGAAGTCCGTGCCACAAAACCCTAGATCTGGGTGAGATATTTCTACTAAGTCCCCGAGATTTCCAGATTCATATGCCCATGTTCATCATGTCGTAACTTTGTATCCGTAACTCCGTTTTGCGCGTGTAGCATATAAAAATGTTCGCTTCAGAGAGTACATCATTTCATCTCATTGCATCATTTTCATTTGAGCTCATCGTGATTCCCGAAATGCTGTTGGAAGAGAGCTATTTGAGTTAATTGTCAGATCTGCTGCACCAAATAGCTATTTGTCATTTTTGCCATGATTAATGTGTGCATGATATGATCCTGAGCTCTACACGTGTTTTGTAATATGCTTTGCCATCCTTACAGAGGTGTCATCCATGTATTTTTGTGATATGTGTGGTGACTATCACAAGCTTGCAAAGTAGTGCATTCGTTAATGCTGATTTCAGGGACTTAGTAATTTCACTAAGTCCTTGATCTGTTCTTATCAATATGCCATATGTTCATGTTGTTTCCTAGTGATCCGTGTCTCCTTTGAGGATGATCAGTAGTGATGATTTGTTAATCTTGTGGTGCTCTATCCATCCATGCCTTTGTTTGCAATTATGGAGCACCCTAGCTTGAGTCAATCGAGCTCTACTTTTGCTATTTCATAATTCCTGGCAGATTGTCTACTTGTTAGCGATTTTGCCGAGGATGTTGTTGTTGATCCGTGCATGCTATGTTGTTGTTCTTGCCATGTCTAGTTTATATAATGTGTATTCTTGATGGGTGTATGCTTAGATTGTCATGCCTTGCTCTATAGTGAGTGCATCGAGCTCGTTAACATGCCTACTCGTTAACAGATTTGCATGCTCCAGTTTTTCTCTAAGTCTGTAACCTGATTATGTTTTTGCCATGCTCACATGCTTGCAATTGTATTTTCTGTACCCTTTTGGCTCAAGGTCACTAAGGGAATTTTGTTAAGCTCTTTGAGTACCTCCATGCCATTCCTTGCTTTGCCATGTTAAGTTCCTTTAGCATATAGGTTTCATGCTCCAAAGTGTGCTACCTGATCTGAAATTCCAGGCTTGTGTTAATTTCACTAAGTCTGAAACCTGTTTACCAATTGCACTTTTGCCATGCTTGTTTGAACCTGTTAATGGATGAATTCGCCGTAGCTCAGTGTTCATCTTTTGTCAAGCATGATGCGTGGATCCCTGCCATGTATTTTGTTGCCATGTTTGAGTGCTGTAGCATAATTATCTTGATGCATTTAGATGGCTACTTGCTGTTTTCGCAGACCGGTGCCATATTTGTTTTGCTTGCCATTTCCAAACTGTGCATCCGATTCCGGTGATCTTTATATCGATTTCAACCGAAATCACCTCACCTTCCAGTGGCACTCTTGGATTTCCAAGTTGAGGCCAGGTTCAATCATTCCTTGTCAAATCATGCATATGCATCGCATACCGCATCCCGCATATCATACCATGTTCATGTGTTGGTTGTTTACTATGTTGTGTGCTTCTTTCCGGTGTTTGCTTCTTCGGGTTGGATTCGGTAACGTCACGTTTGTGAGGATCCGTTTGTCTATGTCTGTTTGTCTTCTTCATGGACCTGTTCTTCTTCCTTGCGGGATTTCAGCCAAGATGACCATACCCTCGAAATCACTTCTATCTTTGCTTGCTAGTTGCCCGCTCTTTTGCTATGCCTATGCTGCGACACCTACCACTTGCTTATCATGTCTCCCATATTGTTGAACCAATCCTCTAACCCACCTTGTCCTAGCAAACTGTTGTTTGGCTATGTTACCGCTTTGCTCAGCCCCTCTTATAGCGTTGTTAGTTGCAGGTGAAGATTGAAGTTTGTTCCTTGTTGGAACATGGAGATGTTGTTCCTTGTTGGAACATGTTTACTTGTTGGGATATCACAATATATCTTATTTAATTAATGCATCTATATACTTGGTAAAGGGTGGAAGGCTCGGCCTTATGTCTGGTGTTTTGTTCCACTCTTGCCGCCCTAGTTTCCGTCATATCGGTGCTATGTTCCCGGATTTTGTGTTCCTTACGCGGTTGGGTAATAATGGGAACCCCTTGACAGTTCGCCTTGAAAAAAACTCTTCCAGCAATGCCCAACATTGCTTTTACCATTCGCCACCTACCCTTTTCTTTTCCCTTGGGGGTCGCGCGCCCAAGGGTCATCATTATTTTTAACCCCCCTGGGCCAGTGCTCCTCTGAGTGTTGGTCCGACCGAGCAGACTGTGGGGACACCTAGGGGCAACTTGAGGTTTGGTTTTACTCGTAGGATGTCTCATCTGAGTGTGCCCTGAGAACGAGATATGTGCAGCTCCTATCGGGATTTGTCGGCACATTCGGGCGGTGTTGCTGGACTTGTTTTTTCTTTGTCGAAATGTCTTGTAACCGGGATTCCGAGTCTGATCGGGTCTTCTCGCTAGAAGGAATATCCTTCGTTGACCGTGAGAGCTTGTCATGGGCTAAGTCGGAACACCCCTGCAGGGATTTGAACTTTCGAAAGCCGTGCCCATGGTTATGGGCAGATGGGAATTAGTTAACGTCCGATTGTAGAAAACCTGAAGTTGACCTTAATTAAAATGCATCAACCGCGTGTGTAACCGTGATGTCTCTTTCCGGCGGAGTCCGGGAAGTGAACACGGTGTTGGAGTTATGCTTGACGTAGGTTGTTTTAGGATCACTTCTTGATCATAGATTTCTCGAACGTGCTTTGTCTTCTCTTCTCGCTCTCGTTTGCGTATGTTAGCCACCATGTATGCTAGTCGCTTGCTGCAGCTCCACCTCTTACCTTTACCTTACCCATAAGCTTAAATAGTGTTGATCGCGAGGGTGCGAGATTTCTGAGTCCCCGTGACTCACAGATACTTACAAAACCAGTTTGCAGGTGCCGATGAGTCCGTGCAGATGATGCAACCAAGCTCAAGGAGGAGCTCGATGAAGATCTTGTGCTTTGTGTTGTTTCGTTCTAGTTGATCAGTAGTGGAGCCCAGTTGGGGTCGATCGGGGACCCTGTCGCATTTGGGGTTCTTCTTTTATTTTGGTTCCGTAGTCGGACCTTGTTTGTATCTGTTTGATGTAATGCTTTATTCATGTATCTGTGTGAAGTGGCGATTGTAAGCCAACTATGTATCTCTTTCCCTTATGTATTACATGGGTTGTGTGAAGATTACCTCACTTGCGACATTGCTTTCAATGCGGTTATGCCTCTAACTCGTGCTTCGACACGTGGGAGATATAGCCGCATCGAGGGCGTTATAGGTTGCTACCCCGATTAGAGGAGGAAGCACTTGATACGGCCGACCGGCCACCTCGTGGCCGCGGCAAAGAGGCCCCTCGGCCCTCCACTCAAGCCGCACCCCGTACCAAGGCACGGGAAAATGCGCCAGACCTGCGAGATATGTTGGAGGACAAGGCAAGGAAAACAAGATCGATCTACGGATCGCCTGGGCGTCCCACGACTCGAGACGATAACCGTCACGCCGGACACAAATCCGGTAGGGCTGAACACAATAGACAAAGCTCATTGGAGCTACGTCGTGATATAGCCCAGTACAGAGGCGCCGCACACCCACTATGCTTCACAGACGAAGTAATGGATCATCAAATCCCCGAGGGTTTCAAACCCATAAACATCGAATCATATCATGGCATAACAGATCCTGCGGTATGGATCGAGGATTATCTCCTTCATATCCACATGGCCCGCGGCGATGATCTCCACGCCATCAAATACCTCCCACTCAAGCTTAAAGGACCAGCTCGGCATTGGCTTAAGAGCTTACCACCAGGATCAATCAGTTGTTGGGAGGACCTGGAAGCCGCAATCCTTGACAATTTCCAGGGCACTTATGTGCGACCACCAGACGCTGATGACCTAAGCCACGTAATTCAGCAGCCAGAGGAATCGGCCAGGCAATTCTGGACACAGTCCCTAACAAAGAAAAATCAAATAGTCGACTGTCCGGACGCAGAGGCCCTAGCAGCCTTCAAGCACAATATCCGTGACGAATTGCTTGCCCGGCACCTTGGACAGGAAAAGCCGAAATCTATGGCAGCACTCACGACACTCATGACCCGCTTTTGCGTGGGAGAAGACAACTGGCTTGCTCGTAGCAGCAATATGACCAAGAACCCTGGAAATTCAGATACTGGGGACAATAGTGGCAGGTCACGTCGCAACAAGCAGAAGTGTCGCATTAACGGCGACAATGCTGAGGATACGGCAGTTAATGCCGGATTCAGAGGCTATAAATCTGGTCAGCAAAAAAATCCATTCAAAAGAAATCCTAGGGGCCCGTCCAGTTTGGACCGAAAACTCGACCGCTTGTGCCAGATACATGGCACCCCCGAAAAGCCGGCCAATCACACCAACATGGATTGTTGGGTGTTCAAGCAGGCAGGCAAGTTAAATGCCAAAAATAAAGACAAGGGGCTGCATAGCGATGACGACGAAGAGCCCCGACCGCCGAACAACAGTGGACAGAAGGGTTTTCCCCCACAAGTGCGGACGGTGAACATGATATACGCAACCCACATCCCCAAGAGGGAGCGGAAGCGCGCGTTAAGGGACGTATATGCGGTAGAGCCAGTCGCCCCAAAGTTCAACCCATGGTCCTCCTGCCCGATCACCTTTGATCAAAGGGACCATCCCACTAGCACCTGTCATGGCGGATTCGCCGCATTGGTTCTAGACCCAATTATTGAAGGATTTCATCTCACTAGAGTCCTTATGGACGGGGGCAGCAGCCTGAACCTGCTTTACCAGGATACAGTGCGGAAAATGGGCATAGATCCCTTGAGGATTATGCCCACCAAAACGACCTTTAAAGGCGTAATACCAGGTTTAGAGGCCAACTGTACAGGCTCAGTCACATTTGAAGTGGTCTTCGAATCTCCGGATAATTTCCGAAGCGAGGAGTTAATCTTCGACATAGTCCCATTCCGGAGTGGCTATCACGCACTGCTCGGACGAACCGCATTCGCCAAGTTCAATGCGGTACCTCACTACGCATACCTTAAGCTCAAGATGCCAGGCCCTCGAGGAGTAATTACAGTCAATGGAAACACCAAACGCTCCCTCCGAACGGAGGAGCACACGGCGGCCCTTGCAGCGGAAGTACAAAGCAGCCTCTCCAGGCAGTTCTCCAGTCCGTCCATTAAACGTCCAGACACCGCCAAGCGTGCCCGGAGTAACCTACAACAAGACCGCATGGCACGTTCCGAGCAGGCGTAGCAATGCGGCCCCAACCCCAGCCCTTGCAAAAACGCGACGCCAGTGCTTCACGTACATAACTACGCTCTAGAAATACCATGGGTACAGGGGGAGGGGCACCATCACGGCACGCCCGAAACACGGCTTAAACCGCACCAGGGCTGCCAATTTTTTAATTTTCTCTTACTTTCAGGACTCCATTCTTTGGAAGGCCTGTTCGCCAGTTCCATTGCCGCACAAACGATGCAAGAACCAGGGAAGCAGACAAGCCATGCCGCATTACGGAACTCCCAGGTGGTCTCTATCACGAGCAGTATACCTGTTTCGCATACCATTCCGCAGCCTGCCCCTGGAACGGACATGTTAAATAGTCCAACCTTTTTCTTATCGCATTATTTGTATCGTTCTGCTTTGATCGCAGCCCTTTTTAATAAACAATGCATAGCTTTTGTCTATTTTGGCATTACTCTCTTTTTTTACAAATATATGTTCCTTAACGACATGTTGCACCCGTACACTTTGGTACGGCCAAAATACGCCAGGGGCTTTAGTACCCCTCAATATGGTGTGAGAAGTCCGAACACTTTAACAAGTGCGGCACCTCGAACTTATAGCATTATATGCATCGGCTCCGAATCATGTCTTGGGTCAATAGTTGCGTTTGCCCGGCTCCTATGTTTTGGTGCCTTACGTTCCACTGTGTCGGCTAAGGTAGCACTAGGAGAACTACTGCGATTGTGCCCCACTTGAGATGGGTCGAGCACCTCAGTAGAGAAAGCTAAAACTGACTGTCATGATGAAGCGAGAGCTGGTCGCTGTTCAAGAGGTTTTTCAAGTCCCTAAAGACTTATGCCGCTTAGAGCGAGGAGTCGGCTCTGTCCGGCCAAAGGCGTGGATAGCGCCCCGAACTCGGTCTTCCGAATACCAGGGGCTTCGCCAAAATTTAAAATTATAGAATTCTATGGCTAAGTGAGAGTGTTCACGCATTATAGTCCGATTGCCTTGTTCATTGTGCTGAGCGCCTCCCTCGAAGGACCCAAACATGGGAAAAAGAGCGCTCAGGTTTATCCCCGAACACCCCAGCACTAGCGGCACGGGGGTAGAAGCCGACGACTCGCCATCTCTCAGAATTGATAAACAGCCGCACAGAAGGTAATATTTTAAATTCCAACAACATTGCTTACGCATATGAACAAGTTTTCAGCGCACGGGACAAAACGAGCGAGTTTTACTCAAAAATTACATCCCTGGAACATTCATCCGCCACAAGGCGGGCACCCTTCAGAACATCCTTATAATGATTCTCGGGCTTGCGATGCTCTTTCCCCGGTAGTGGCCCGTCCTTCACAAGCTTCTTAGCATCCAGCTTGCCCTAGTGCACCTTAGCACGAGCAAGGGCCCTACGGGCACCTTCAATGCAGACAGAGCGCTTGATGACTTTGAGCCTTGGACAGGCTCCCAGCAGCCACCGCACCAGCCCGAAATAGCTCCCAGCTAGAGCCTCTCTAGGCCACAGCCAAACTATGAGGCCTTCATGGCCTGTTCTGCCGCCTTGTGGAGCTCGGCCAGTTGCTTCAGCTGGTCGCTCAGGGGCACGGGGTGTCTGGCCTCAGCATACTGAGACCAGAACACCTTCTCTGTCGAGCTGCCCTCCTCGGCTCGATAGAATGCGGCGGCATCGGACACGCTACGGGAAAGATCTGTGAATGCTCCTGGAGAGCTCTGGATTCGGGTAAGTAACAAGTAACCCACGTTTATGTGTTTGCTTTGCATAGAGAATGCCTTACCCGCCGCTATCTTTTTCACCGCATCCAACTCCTGGAGGGTCTTCCGAGATTTGGCCTTGGCAGACTTGGCATATTCAATAGCCATCGTGAGCTCGGACGCTCGCGTCTTTGAGTCAAGCTCCAAACTCTCATGTTTTTTCATGAGAGCCTGGAGCTCTTGCCGCACCTTGCCAACCTGGGCCTCATACTTCTCCCGCTCGGTGCACTTCGTGGCCGCCCTCTTCTCGGCCTCGACCAGCGCTTGCTTAAGGGTCGCCACCTCAGACGTGGCCCCTACAATAGCCACGATAATCCTATCATTTTTTGCAATTGCGCCTTTTTTATATATATTTAAACAAGGTATTTCTTACCCTCCTTGTACTCGAGCTACTTCTTGGCACGCCCGAGCTCTTGCTCGGACTGCTCGAGGTTCTGCTTTAGCGTGTCCACTTCCGCAGTCAGTGCGGCGGACACCAGCAGAGAAGCCTGCATACGCATATTGACTCCTTTTTGTTAGACTCCTGCGAATTTTATTTGATCCTCTATTCGGCTTTTCTTCCTGAACACAAAACAGAGCATCAGGGGCTACTATCTATGCGGTAATATTATTTACACATTCTTTACTTACCTCAAAGCCTATTAAAAGGCTAGCACAAGCTTCAGTCAGTCCGCTCTTGGCAGACCGAACCTTCTGGACCACCGCACTCATAATGGTGCGGTGCTCCTCGTCGATGGAGGTGCCTTTGAGCACCTCCAACAGATTGTCCGGCGCCTCCGGTTGGACGGGGGTCACCGGCACGGTGGGCATGCTCCTCTTGGAAGGAGGTCGCCCGCCGGACTCTGGAGCCTTTGAAGGTTCCGAAGCGGTGTCCAGCCTAGGGCCGGACTTGGAGCCCTGGGGGGTTTTATCCCCTTTACTCCTGGAGTCCGGGAGGTCGCCTTGCGGCGCCTCCAGGACCACCTCCTCCTGGCTTGGAACCTGTTGGGACAACACCTCGGCGTCGTCCGTAGGGCGGGGGGAGGAAGTCGTCGGAAGCGAATTCACATCCGACGAGTCTAGTGAACCGCTCGACGACGTGTCGAGCCGGTCTTTGGGTGGGCTGCATAATCATATTCGACATAAGGGAAAGTTGTACAATAAAGGAATACTATGAATTAATCTGGTATCCGGATACTTATGATTTCGCCAGGGGCTTGGCCCTGAGCGGCCACTCCTCGCCGCCGTCGTCGGCGTTGGTGGAGTAGTCCGGAGGAAGGGTTTTCCCCTTCTTGGACCCTTCGGCCTCCCAAGTGAGGGCGACCTTCCTTTTCTTCTCTCCTCCCGTGGGAGGGGGAGAGGTCTCTTCTTCCTCCTCCTCGTCTTCACGGGAGGAATGCGCCTTGGAGCCGTCGGATGATGAACCCGACACCTCCTGGCGCCGGGCACTTTTTCGAGTCCCCGTGGCCTTCTTCGTGGCCTTCTTCTCCGGCACCACATAGGGTGCCGGAACCAGCAGCTTTGCCAAGCGGGCATCGGCTGGGTCTTCGGGCAAAGGAGCCGGACAGTCGATCTATCCGGACTTTGCCTGCCAAACCTGTCAAAGGTAAGGGAGCTTAGATCCCGCATAGAGTTAAACTATGAAAAACTAATACCCTATAAAAGGTACAAACAACTTACCGCACTAGCATGACGCTGCGCGCTGAATCCGCGATCCTCGGTAGCGGATGCAGAAGCCTCGGCGCCCTTGAAAAGCACCTTCCAGGCATCTTCGTACGTCGTGTCGAAGAGCCTCCTCAGAGTTCGGTGTTGCGCCGGGTTGAACTCCCACAGATTGAAGGCCCATTGTTGACACGGGAGGATCCGGTGGATGAGCATAACCTGGACTACGTTGACAAGCTTGAGCTGCTTGTCCACCAGGGTTTGGATGCATGTTTGCAGTCCAGTCACCTCTCCTTTGCTACCCCACGACAGGCCCGTCTCTTTCCAGGACGTGAGCCGCGTTGGGGGTCCGTATCGGAACTCGGGGGTTGCGACCCACTCAGGGTCGCGCGGCTCGGTGATGTAAAACCACCCCGATTGCCACCCCTTCAGGGTCTCCACAAAGGAGCCCTCGAGCCATAAGATGTTGGGCATCTTGCCCACCATGGCGCCTCCGCACTCCGCCTGTTTGCCGCGCACCACCTTCGGCTTGACATTGAAAGTCTTGAGCCATAGGCCGAAATGGGGGCGGATGCAAAGGAAAGCCTCGCACACGACGATAAACGCCGAGATGTTGAGGATGAAGTTCGGGGCCAGATCATGGAAATCCGGGCCGTAGTAGAACATGAGTCCCCCGGACGAATGGGTGGATAGGAAAGCCCAGTCCGCGGAGGAAGTGGGGAAGGAACACTACCCTCTCATGGGGCCTTCGGGTGGGGAGGAGCTGCCCCTCTTCGGGAAGCCGGTACACGATGTTGTTAGACAAGTATCCGGCCTTCCTCGGTTTTTTGATGTGTCCCTCTGTGACGGAGGAGACCATCCACTTGCCTCCCGCTCCGGACATGGCTGGAGAAGGTTGAGGTGGGGAGTGCGGACATGGGCGCTGGAGCTCGAGTGCGCGAAGATGGATAGGCAAAGGAGGAAGAAGGCGTAGGTGAAAAGGTGGATCCTTATCCCCTTATATGGGTGGATGCAACTACTTGTCCCCACCAGCCTGGTAAAAACCGCTTATCTCCAAGCGCCATAATCAATAGCGCGGTTGGGTTACCCACGCCCGTATTGATGCGAATCCCGGAATAAGGGGACACGATCTCTGCTTCGACGAGACGTGCCAAGGAAACTGCCTCGCATTACACGCTGAGGTGGGACAATAAAACGATTCGAATAAAGGCTTGGCCATGGTGCAATGTTACACTACAGAATACGTCAGCAGATTAGATTTGTGTAAATATTATTCTCTCTATGGCAATATGTGGAAGCTTATTTTGCAGAGCCGAACACTATCTTTGTGTTCGAAATCTTCTATGAAGTACTTGGAGGAGGAACCCGCCTTGCAATGCCGAAAACAATCTGCGCCAGACTCGTCGTCATTGAAGCCTGGTTCAGGGGCTACTGAGGAAGTCCTGGATTAGGGGGTGTCCGGATGGCCGGACTATACCTTCAGCCGGACTCCTGGACTATGAAGATACAAGATTGAAGACTTCGTCCCGTGTCCGGAAGGGACTTTCCTTGGCATGGAAGGCAAGCTTGGCGATACGGATATGTAGATCTCCTACCATTGTAACCGACTTTCTGTAACCCTAACCCTCTCCGGTGTCTATATAAACCGGAGGGTTTTAGTCTGTAGGACAACATACAGAACAACAATCATACCATAGGCTAGCTTCTAGGGCTTAGCCTCTCCGATCTCGTGGTACATCTAGTCTTGTACTACCCATATCATCAATATTAATCAAGCAGGACGTAGGGTTTTACCTCCATCAAGAGGGCCCGAACCTGGGTAAAACTTCGTGTCCCTTGCCTCTTGTTACCATCCGGCCTAGACGCACAGTTCGGGACCCCCTACCCGAGATCTGCCGGTTTTGACACCGACAAGGATTCCTCCTCCTTGCGCGCCCTCTAGGGCCGGCCGGCCTCCCCCTTGCTCCTTTATATATGGGGGCAGGGGGCACCTCTAGACAAACAAGTTGATCATTAATCTCTCCCAGCCGTGTGCGGTGCCCCCCTCCACCATAATCCACCTCGGTCATACTGTAGTGGTTCTTAGGCGAAGCCCTACAACGGTAGCTTCATCAACATCGTCACCATGCCGTTGTGCTGGCAAAACTCTTCCCTGAGCTCTACTAGATCGTGAGTTCACGGGAAGTCACTGAGCTGAACGTGTGCTGAATGCGGAGGTGCCATATGTTCGGTACTGGGGATTGGTCGATCATGAAGACGTACGACTACATCAACCACGTTGTCATAACGCTTCCGCTTTACGGTCTACGAGGGTACATGGACGACACTCTCCCCTCTCATTGCTATGCATCACCATGATCTTGCGTGTGCGTAGGATTTTTTTTTGAAATTACTACGTTCCCCAACAATTATAAGATGATCTCTCACTAAATTTCGAGGTAAAAGTGTTCTCACTGAGTATGCACCGTTGCCAAAGTTCATCGTGTCGAGACACCACGTGATGATCGGGTGTGATAAGCTCAACGTTCATCTACAACGGGTGTAAGACACTTTTGCACACGCAAAATACTCGGGTTAAACTTGACGAGCCTAGCATATGCAGATATGGCCTCTGAACTCTGAGACCGAAAGGTCGAGCGTGAATCATATAGTAGATATGATCAACATAGAGATGTTCACCATTGAAAACTACTCCATCTCACGTGATGATCAGTTATCGTTTAGTTGATATGGATCATGTGATCACTTAGATGATTAGAGGGATATCTATCTAAGTGGGAGTTCTTAAGTAATATGTTTAATTGAACTTAAATTTATCACAAACTTAGTACCTGATAGTATTTTTGCTTGCCTATGTTATACGAGGATAGAAGGCCCGTGTTGTTGTTCCGTTGAATTTTAATGCGTTCCTTGAGAAAGCAAAGTTGAAAGATGATGGTAGCAATTACACGGACTGGGTCTATAACTTGAGGATTATCCTCATTGCTGCGCAGAAGAATTACGTCCTCGAAGTACCGCTAGGTGTCAGGCCCGCTGCAGATGCTGCTGATGACGTTAAGAACGTCTGGCAGAGTAAAGCTGATGACTACTCGATAGTTTGGTGTGCCATGTTTTACGGCTTAGAACCAGGACTTCAACGACGTTTTGAATGTCATGGAGCTTATGAGATGTTCCAGGAGTTGAAGTTAATATTTCAAGCAAATGCCTGAATTGAGAGATATGAAGTCTCCAATAAATTCTACAGCTGCAAGATGGAGGACAATAGTTCTGTTAGTGAACATATCCTCAGAATGTCTGGGTACCATAACCACTTGACTCAACTGGGAGTTACTCTTCATGTTGATTGTGTCATTGACAGAGTTCTTCAATCACTGCCACCAAGCTACAACAGCTTCGTGATGAACTATAATATGCAAGGGATGAATAAGACGATGCCCGAGCTCTTCACAATGCTAAAAGCTGCGGAGGTAGAAATCAAGAAGGAGCATCAAGTGTTGATGGTCAACAAGACCACCAGTTTCAAGAAAAAGGAAGGGAAGAAGAAAGGGAACTTCAAGAAGAACGGCAAACAAGTTGTTGCTCAGGAGAAGAAACCCAAGTCTGGACCTAAGCCTAAGACTGAGTGCTTCTACTACAAACAGACTAGTCACTAGAAGCGGAACTACCCCAAGTATTTGGCAGATAAGAAGGATGGCAAGGTGAACAAATGTATATGATATATACATGTTATTGATGTGTACCTTACTAGAGGTCGTAGTAGCACCTGGGTATTTGATACCGGTTATGTTGCTCATATTTGCAACTCGAAACAGGGACTATGGATTAAGCGAAGACTGGCTAAGGACGAGGAGACGATGCGCGTGGGAAATGGTTCCAAAGTCGATGTGATCACCGTCGGCACAATACCTCTACATCTACCTTCGGGATTATTTTTAGACCTGAATAATTGTTATTTGGTGCCAGCGTTAAGCATGAACATTATATCTGGATCTTGTTTGATGCAAGACGGTTATTCATTTAAATCTGAGAATAATGGTTGTTTTATTTATATGAATAATATCTTTTATAGTCATGCACCCTTGAAGAGTGGTCTATTTGTTTTAAATCTCGATAGTAGTGATACACACATTCATAATGTTGAAGCCAAAAGATGTAGAGTTGATAATGATAGTGCAATTTATTTGTGGCACTGTTGTTTGGGTCATATTGGTGTAAAGCGCATGAAGAAACTCCATACTGATGGACTTCTAGAATCACTTGATTATGAATCACTTGGTACTTGCGAACCATGCCTCATGAGAAATATGGCTAAAACTCCGTTATCCGGAACAATGGAGCGAGCAACATATTTATTGGAAATCATACATACTGATGTATGTGGTCCGATGAATATTGAGGCTCGCGGCGGGTATCGTTATTGTCTCACCTCCACAGATGATTTGAGCAGATATGGGTATATCTACTTAATGAAACATAAGTCTAAAACATTTGAAAAGTTCAAAGAATTTTAGAGTGAAGTGGAAAATCATCGTAACAAGAACATAAAGTTTCTTCGATCTGATCGTGGAGGAGAATATTTGAGTTACGAGTTTGGTCTACATTTGAAACAATGCAGAATAGTTTCACAACTGGCGCCACCCAGAACACCAAAGCGTAATGGTGTGTCCGAACGTCGTAATCGTACTTTACTAGATATGGTGCGATCTATGATGTCTCTTACTGATTTACCGCTATCATTTTGGGGTTATGCTTTAGAGACGGCTGCATTCATGTTAAATAGGGCACCATCGAAATCCGTTGAGACGACGCCTTATGAACTGTGGTTTGGCAAGAAACCAAAGTTGTTGTTTCTTAAAGTTTGGGGCTGCGATGCTTATGTGAAAAAGATTCAACCTGATAACCTCGAACCCAAATCGGAGAAATGTGTCTTCATAGGATACCCAAAGGAGACTGTTGGGTACACCTTCTATCACAGATTCGTAGGCAAGACATTCGTTTCTAAGAATGGATCCTTTCTAGAGAAGGAGTTTCTCTCGAAAGAAGTGAGTGGAAGGAAAGTAGAACTTGATGAGGTAACTGTACCTACTCCCTTATTGGAAAGTAGTTCATCACAGAAACCGGTTCCTGTGACACCTACACCAATTAGTGAGGAAGCTAATGATGATGATCATGAAACTTCAGATCAAGTTACTACTGAACATCATAGGTCAACCAGAGTAAGATCCGCACCAGAGTGGTATAGTGATCCTATTCTAGAAGTCATGTTACTTGACCATGATGAACCTACAAACTATGAAGAAGCAATGATGAGCCCAGATTCCGCAAAATGGCTTGAGGCCATAAAATCTGAGTTGGGATCCATGTATAAGAACAAAGTATGGACTTTGGTTGACTTGCCCGATGATCGGCAAGACATCGAGAATAAATGGATCTTCAAGAAGAAGACTGACGCTAACGGTAATGTTACTGTCTACAAAGCTCGACTTGTTGCGAAAGGTTTTCAACAAGTTCAAGGATTTGACTACGATGCGACTTTCTCAACCGTAGCGATGCTTAAGTCTGTCCGAATCATGTTACCAATTGTCGCATTTTATGATTATGAAATTTGGCAAATGGATGTCAAAACTACATTCCTAAATGGATTTCTGGAAGAAGAGTTGTATATGATATAACCAGAAGGTTTTGTCGATCCAAAGGGAGCTAACAAAGTGTGCAAGATCCAGTGATCCATTTATGGACTGGTGCAAGCCTCTCGGAGTTGGAATAAACGTTTTGATAGTGTGATCAAAGCATATGGTTTTATATAGACTTTTGGAGAAGCCTGTATTTACAAGAAAGTGAGTGGGAGCTCTGTAGCATTTCTAATATTATATGTGGATGACATATTGCTGATTGGAAATGACATAGAATTTCTTGATAGCATAAAAAGGGTACTTGAATAAGAGTTTTTCAATGAAAGACCTCGGAGAAGCTGCTTATATATTGGGCATCAAAATATATAGAGATAGATCAAGATGCTTAATTAGACTTTCACAAAGCAGATACCTTGATAAAGTTTTGAAAAGGTTCGAAATGGATCAAGCAAAGAAAGGGTTCTTGCCTGTGTTACAAGGTGTGAAGTTGAGTAAGACTCAATGCCCGACCACTACAGAAGATAGAGATAAAATGAAAAGTGTTCCCTATGCTTCAGCCATAGGCTCTATCATGTATGCAATGTTGTGTGGCAGACCTGATGTGTGCCTTGCTATTAGTTTAGTAGGGAGGTACCAAAGTAATCCAAGAGTGGATCACTGGATAGCGGTCAAGAACATCCTGAAATACCTGAAAAGGACTAAGGATATGTTTCTCGTTTATGGAGGTGATAAAGAGCTCGTCGTAAATGGTTACATCGATGCAAGCTTTAATACTGATTCGAAAGATTCTAAGTCGCAAACCGGATACATGTTTATATTGAACGACGGAGCTGTCAGTTGGAGCAGTTCCAAACAAACCGTCGTGGCGGGATCTACATGTGAAGCAGAGTACACAGCTGCTTCAGAAGCAGCAAATGAAGGAGTCTGGATGAAGGAGTTCATATCCGATCTTGGTGTCATAGCTAGTTCATCAGGTCCAATGAAAATCTATTGTGACATACTGGTGCAATTGCCTTGGCAAAGGAATCCAGATTTCACAAGAGAACCAAGCACATTAAGAGACGCTTCAATTCCATCCGGGATCAAGTCCAGGTGGGAGACATAGAGATATTCAAGATACATACGCATCTGAATGTTGCAGACCCGTTGACTAAGCCTCTTCCGCGAGCAAAACATGATCAGCACCAAGACTCCATGGGTGTTATAATCATTACTGTGTAATCTAGATTATTGACTCTATTGCAAGTGGGAGACTGAAGGAAATATGCCCTAGAGGAAATAATAAAGTTATTATTTATTTCCTCATATCATGATAAATGTTTATTATTCATGCTAGAATTGTATTAATCGGAAACATAATACATGTGTGAATACATAGACAAACAGATTGTCACTAGTATGCCTCTACTTGACTAGCTCGTTGAATCAATAATGGTTATGTTTTCTAACCATAGACATGAGTTGTCATTTGATTAACGGGATCACATCATTACAGAATGATGTGATTGACATGACCCATTTTGTTAGCTTAGCACTTGATCATTTTAGTTTACTGCTATTGCTTTCTTCATGACTTATACATGTTCCTATGACTATGAGATTATGCAACTCCCGATTACCGTAGGAACACTTTGTGTGCTACCAAATGTCACAATGTAACTGGGTGATTATAAAGGTGCTCTACAGGTATCTCCGATGGTACTTATTGAGTTTGCATAGATCAAGAATAGGATTTGTCACTCCGATTGTCGAAGAGGTATCTCTGGACCCTCTCTGTAATGCACATCACTATAAGCCTTGCAAGCAATGCAACTAATGAGCTAGTTGCGGGATGATGCATTGCAGAACGAGTAAAGAGACTTACCGATAACGAGATTGAGCTAGGTATTGAGATACCGATGATCGAATCTCAGGCAAGTAACATACCGATGACAAAGGGAACAACGTATGGTGTTATGCGGTTTGACCGATAAAGATCTTCGTAGAATATGTAGGAACCAAAATCAGTTTCCAGGTTCCGCTATTGGTTATTGACCAGAGACGTGTCTCGGTCATGTCTACATAGTTCTCGAACCCGTAGGGTCCGCACGCTTAAAGTTCTGTGACGATCGGCATTATGAGTTTATATGTTTTGATGTACCGAAGGTAGTTCAGAGTCCTAGATATGATCACGGACATGACAAGGAGTCTCGAAATGGTCGAGACATAAAGATTGATATATTGGAAGCCTACATTTGGACATCGGAATAGTTCCGGATGAAATCAGAATTTTACCGGAGTGCCGGAGGGGTTACCGGAACCCCCCGGGTGTTAATGGGCCTTGTAGGGCCCTAGTGGAGAGAGAGAGGGGCCGGCCAGGGCAGGCCACGCGCCCCCTCCCCCTCTAGTCCGAATTGGACTAGGAAGGGGGGTGGCGCCCCCCTTTCCTTATCCTTCTCCCCCTTCCTTTCCCCCTCCTAGTAGGAGTAGGAAAGAGGGGAGTCCTACTCCTACTAGGAGGAGTCCTCCTCCTGGCGCGCCCTACAGGGCCGGCCGGCCTCCCCCCCTTGCTCCTTTATATATGGGGGCAGGGGGCACCCTAGAACACATAAGTTGATCATTGATCTCTCCCAGCCATGTGCGGTGCCCCCCTCCACCATAATCCACCTCGGTCATACTGTAGCGGTGCTTAGGCGAAGGCCTGCGACGGTAGCTTCATTAACACCGTCACCACGCTACCGTGCAGACGAAACTCTCCTTCGAGCTCTACTGGTTCGTGAGTTCGCGAGACGTCCCCGAGCTGAACGTGTGCTGAACGAGGAGGTGCCGTACGTTCGGTACTGAGGATCGGTCGATCATGAAGATGTACGACTACATCAACCACGTTGTCATAACGCTTCCTCTTAACGGTCTATGAGGGTACGTGGACGACACTCTCCCCTCTCGTTGCTATGCATCGCCATGATCTTGCGTGTGCGTAAGATTTTTTCTAAATTACTACATTCCCCAACAGCTGTCCCTAAAGCATAACCCCAAAACGATAGCGGTAAATCAGTAAGAGACATCATAGATAGCACCATATCTAGTAAAGTACGATTACGATGTTCGGACACGCCATTACACTGTGGTGTTCTGGGCGGTGTGAGTTGCGAAACTATTCCGCATTGTTTCAAATGAAGACCAAACTCGTAACTCAAATATTCTCCTCCGCAATCGGATCGTAGAAACTTTATTTTCTTGTTACGATGATTTTCCACATCACTCTAAAATTCTTTGAACTTTTGTAATGTTTCAGACTTATGTTTCATTAAGTAGACATACCCTTATCTGCTCAAATCAGCTGTGAAGGTGAGAAAAGAACGATATCCGCTGCGAGCCTCAATGTTCATTGGACCACATACATCAGTATGTATGATTTCCAATAACTCTGTTGCTCGCTCCATTGTTCCGGAGAACGGAATTTTAGTCATCTTTCCCATGAGGCATGGTTCGCAAGTACCAAGTGATTCATAATCAAGTGATTCCAAAAGTCCATCGGAATGGAGTGTCTTCATGCGCTTTACACCAATATGACCCAAACGGCAGTGCCACAAATAAGTTGCACTATCATTATCAACTCTACATCTTTTGGCTTCAAAACTATGAACATGTGTATCACTACTATCAAGATTGAGTAAAAAATAGACCACTCATCAAGGGTGCATGACCATAAAAGATATTACTCATATAAATAGAACAACCATTATTCTCTGATTTAAATGAAAACCGTCTCGCATCAAACAAGATACAGATATAATGTTCATGCTCAACGATGGCACCAAATAACAATTATTTAGGTCTAAAACTAATCCCGAAGGTAGATGTAGAGGTAGCGTGGCGATCACATCGACTTTGGAACCATTTCCCACGCGCATTGCTCTCTTGTCCTTAGCCAATCTTCCCTTAATCCGTAGCCCCTGTTTCGAGTTGCAAATGTTAGCAACTGAACCAGTATCTAATACACAGGCACTACTGCGCGCATTAGTAAGGTACACATCAATAACATGTATATCAAATATACCTTTCACGTTTCCATCCTTCTTCTCCGCCAAATACTTGGGGCAGTTCCGCTTCCAGTGACCAGTCCCTTTGTAGTAGAAGCACTCAGTCGCAGGCTTAGGTCCAGACTTGGGTTTCTTCACTAGAGCAGCAACTGGTTTGCTTATCTTCTTGAAGTTCCCCTTCTCACCTTTACCCTTTTTCTTGAAACTGGTGGTCTTGTTGACCATCAACACTTGATGCTCCTTCTTGATTTCTACATCCGCATCTTTTAGCATTGTGAAGAGCTCATGAATCGTCTTATCCATCCCTTGCATATTACAGTTCATCACGAAGCTCTTGTAGCTTGGTGGCAGTGATTGAAGAACTCTGTCAATGAGACTATCATCAAGAAGATTAACTCCCAGCTGAGTCAAGTGGTTCTGGTACCCAGACATTCTGAGTATATGTTCACTGACAGAACTATTCTCCTCCATTTTGCAGCTGTAGAACTTATTGGAGACTTCATATCTCTCAATCCGGGCATTTGCTTGAAATATTAACTTCAACTCCTGGAACATCTCATATGCTCCATGACATTCAAAACGTCGTTGAAGTCCCGGTTCTAAGCCGTAAAGCATGGCACACTAAACTATTGAGTAGTCATCAGCTTTGCTCCGCCAGGTGTTCACAACATTTGGCGTTGCTCCTGCAGCAGGTTTGTCACCTAGCGGTGCTTCCAGGACATAATTCTTCTGTGCGGCAATGAGGATAACCCTCAAGTTACGGACCCAGTCCGTGTAGTTACTACCATCATCTTTCAACTTAGCTTTCTCTAGGAACGCATTAAAATTCAACGGAACAATAGCACGGGGCATCTATCTACAACAACATAGACATGCAAAATACTATCAGGTACTCCCACTTAGATTGATTAAAGTTTAATTAATCAAACTACCTAAGAACTCCCACTTATATAGACATCTCTCTAATTATCTAAGTGATCTCGTGATCCATATCAACTAAACCATGTCCGATTTCAATGGTGAACATCACTATGTTGATCATATCTACTATATTATTCATGCTCGACCATTCGGTCTCAGTGTTCCGAGGCCATATCTGTATATGTTAGGCTCGTCAAGTTTAACCCGAGTATTCCGCGTGTGCAAAACTGGCTTGCACCCGTTCTATGTGAACGTAGAGCTTATCACACCCGATCATCACATGGTGTCTCGGCACGACGAACTGTAGCAACGGTGCATACTTAGGGAGAACACTTATACCTTGAAATTTAGTGAGAGATCATCTTATAATGCTACCGCCGAACTAAGCAAAATAAGATGCATAAAGGATAAACATCACATGCGATCAATATAAGTGATATGATATGGCCATCATCATCTTGTGCCTTTCATCTCCATCTCCAAAGCACCGTCATGATCACCATCGTCACCGGCTTGACACCTTGATCTTCATCGAAGCATCGTTGTCGTCTCGCCAACTATTGCTTCTACGACTATCGCTACCGCTTAGTGATAAAGTAAAGCAATTACATGGCGATTGCATTTCATACAATAAAGCAACAACCATATGGCTCCTGTCAGTTGCCGATAACTGTGTTACAAAACATGATCATCTCATACAATAAAATTTAGCATCATGTCTTGATCATATCACATCACAACATGCCCTGCAAAGCTAGGTGTGTCTTCGAGATCTGGATGGCGGAGATGGGGTAGGTCGGGCCAGGGAAGGTGGCGGCCGCTTCCGGATGCTCGCACGCCGACTGCCAGTTGGAGAGAGGCGGACAACCGGAGAGAGAGCACTAGGGCGTGGGGCCGTCGGTGGAGAGATAGGACGGCGTTGGGCGGTGTTGCATAGGGAGGGAGGCGTTGTAGAGGGAGGGCAGCATGGGGGTGGGGCGATGGTGGAGCAGCGTGGGGATAGACTGGTGGTAGCTCCAGGCAGCGTGGGGCGGCGGTGGCACAGCGTGGATCGAGCAGCGGGAGCCCAGGCGGCGAGGATCTAGGGATTTGGCTGCCTCTGCGTGCGTGCGAGGAGAACGAACGAAGGAGCTTCCGATTTTGGGGGAAAATGTTCATGGGTTGGGCCAGTTATTGCCGCTGAAAATTTGGCCACTCGCGCGCGAAGCCCATTTAGCATCGGATTATTGGTCGGGATTATTTACGGATCGACGGCCCATGGGCCATATAGGAATTCCCGACCGACCGTTGGATGATATATTTTGTGGCTTTCCCAACCGACGGTGCGTCACCGTATAGACGTTTCCCAACCCACAGTCCGTTAGAATTTTTCCTGATAGATTATCAGTCGGCAATAGTGACTTTTTTCTAACAGACATCGGTAGGGAATTCTAATGCGTGGTGTAGTGTTTCCTGTATAGTTGAGGTTGTGACCCTGTCTTGTATCTTGTATATTATATATACGTGTCTAGTGCACCCGATTGATGTATTGAGAGTTGCACGGCCCAAACCTCATCTTCTACAGGTCTGACTGCGGGACTGAGACCACGGCTGTGGTCAGATCTTCCGTGCAAGCTTCTTTCATCACGGTCAAAACACACCTCATCGTGATGCAGTCGTCGTTCAGGGGTAACAGTTCCTTCAGCTTGAACTTCTCAACAAACTTGTCCCAGCCCCGGTATGTCTTCTACTTGGTGAAAGGTATGGGTTGCGCCGCGTTTGTTTGTATCTTTTCTACATCGAAACCCATACGATCCACCTCTATGCTCTAGTAATGAAGCTGCTAACCACTGCGATAGTTTAACTGTTGTGCCATAATTCTTCTATCCTCCTTATCAAAATATAATGGTAATAAAAAAATGCATGCATTTCCGATTTGATTTTTTTCAGTTTGGCCGTTTTTCTTCGGATATTTTTCGTTTTTGCCTTATTTCTTTATATTTTTGTTTTCTTTTCTTAATTCGCACTCCTTTTAAAATTCCTTAACTTCTTAAAATTTATGATTTGTTTTTTAATGAACATTTTCCAAACTCATGACCTTTTTCTAATTCATGAACTTTTTTTAATTCACACCATGCCAAGTTGTTTTGGTTTTCAAGAAATTTTGTACTGGCCCCATTTTTTTACATCTCAAATTGGATATATTTACATTTGGTGGTGGGAGGCATGCATGCACTGGAGAGGAATATGCTTACACGAAAAATAAAGCAATATGGAGTAGTTTCCTAAACTTTGAGTTAAAAATTATTTCTCCTTTCCTAGAGGAAGAATTTGATAAAATCATTTCTGGCCCTAAAGGGAGGGTGATGGTTTGTTACAAGAGGCAACTTCTTGTTAGCACCTAATTATTGTGATAGTAAGAATAGTTATGCATCTCTATTTGTATGTTAAATTTGGAGTCAATGATGTAAGCAATCATCTTGCAATGTATCGTTCTTAGAGCAACTCTAGCAGACCCCGCATCCCGCCCTGACCCGCAAAATAACCGCCAAAATGCAGGTCGGGTGGAAAAACCAGCCCGATCAGACCCTGCATTTCGCCCCGGCCCGCAAAACTTTTTAGGGGGCGCGACAAAATCCCGACCCCAACCCGGGAAAACGCGGGTTTTCTCCTCGCGGCTGCGGTGCCCTGCATATAAGCGGAAGTGGTTGGTGGGTGGGGGGCATTTCATCCCGCGCTTTCTCCCACCAACCACCTCTCCTCTCCCCCCGGGCGCCGCCGCCGGCCGCCGCCCAAGATTCCGGCGACAGCAGCCGGCAGAAGCACGCCGGAAGGCCGCCACGCGCAGGAGGCCTCCCCTTCCTTCCCCCTGCGTCGGCGGACCGCCGGATTTGCATATCTGCGGCACTTCATCGCGGGCCGCCGGATTTGGCTTTTTTCCGGCCGCCGGTTGCTGCCCCAGGGCGATGGAGTGGTCGGGGAGCCTCTCCCGCAACCCAGGCAAGGGCGCATCACCGCATGCAGGCACGGGTTCGTCCGCCCGCCGCTGCCGAAGGTTTGCAGGCATGGACTTGTCCGGCTGTTCACCGGGCTCGGCGCTCGCGCAGCGTCTTTGTGGCCTGCCGATGCCGCTCATAGAGTGCGACGACTGCCCGCGCCAAGTGCTGCGGCTCACTTCGGGCACGCCGAAGCACCCCGGATGGGTGTTCTACAAGTGCGAAAACGACGGGGTACGTGCACTTGCGGTACCTCGTTCCATAGCTCATTCTTTAGTTCAATTGCGGTAGCTCACTTCGAGCTTGCTCAATGTTTTGTGTAGGACGATGGATGCTCATTTTGGTTTTGGGAAGGCCAATACATTGATTTGTTGATAGAAAGAAACTTAATAGATGTTAGTGCACTCCTTAATACAATAGAAAGAAATCTGAGTTTTCTGGGCCGGGAGGAGCTGCGCCAGATCAGAACACGCAGAAGCCGACCCGTAAAAAAGCATATTCGACGAATATGCTTTTTTACGGGTCCATTATACGGGGTTTGCATCTATGCCAGCCCGCGCCGGCCTGCAAAAGCGGTTTTGCGTGAACTGCAAACGCATTTTGCGAGCCGGCGGGATGCGGGGTCTGCTAGAGTTGCTCTTACAGAAGTACCTCATCCAGTATGTAAGCACCAATTGCAAACCACGCATCTATTATTCGAACCTTCTTGTCGTTTTTGTTGTTATGCTTCCAAATTATATTCACGATTTGCATAGCATCCTGGCAGAAGAATTTGAGGCTTTTTTGGTTTGATTCTGACTTGTGGTAGTTATTCTGGTCGGTGGCTTTGCACTAGGTTGGCTTTAAGAATACAGAGATACCGAGACATAGTTGATAACATGTTTTTATGGTCCCAATCGACTGAGAATTATTTTTTTACATCTCGAAGGCCGACAAACACGACTGAGAATTTTTTTGCGGTCCCAATCGACTAGGATTTTCTAGCCACGTATCTTTTGACAAGTTAACCTGAGATCTATTTCAATATATAATAGATATTCATTCATTCTGAAATGCAAATGTAGTTTTACATAATGTTCATTTAATTTACAAAACATTTACCTTTTTAAAAGAGGTGTTCATGTAATTTTATTAAGTATTTGGACATTTATATAAAAATACTCATGCAGTTTCAAAAAAGTATTCACGGCTTTTGTAACTTTAAAAAATATTCATTCATTTTAAAAATTGTTCAACCTTTTAGAAAATGTTCATGCAGTATGTCATAAATGATCATGTAATTTTAAAATATGGTCACACCTTTAAATGTACGTGAATTCCAAAAAATGTTCAGTATATATTAGAATTCAAAAAAAAATATTTAGAAAATGGGAAATAGATACAAAAGTGAAATCAGAAAAGGTGAAAATAAAACCAAATGAGAAAAAGAGATAAACATTGTGAAGACAAAATACCCAAAAACAGTGAATGTGACTTAAATGGCCTAGGCCCACTAAGCGAAATAGGGGGCCATTGTATGCTATAAGATGCACGTAAAAAGATGCATATTTTCCCTCACGTTAGGGTTCCTCTCCTCTCGGTGGCGACTCCCAGCCGCCGTAGAGATTCTCCTTCCCTACCCCAGCCTCGATCGTGATCTCCTGACTCGGATCGATCAAGGGGCGGTCCCTGGACTGCTGCCCGGTCTTGGTTAGGGATTCGTTGAGAGGAAGGGAGTCTAGGGTGTCGACAACAAGCCCAGTGGAGAGTTCTTCGGGCTAGGGAACGAACATGGCGAGCGAAGCTTCTGGATCGGGCACACACGAGGATCTGGAGGCGATGATGAAGGACTTGGGTCTCTCGGAGGAGGACCTAGATGATGTTGTTGTGGATCAGAAAGCGGTACTGCCGGAGGCAATGCGGTGGATGGCAATTGCTAGGGTTCACAATGAAAAGCCCTATAGCCAATTTTGGTTCTACAAGAACATGAGGGCTGCGTGGGATCTGGCACAGAAGGTGAACATTCGGCCACTCGAGGACAATTTATATACCCTGCAGTTCTCTTGCCTCGGTCATTGGGAGCGTGTGATGGAGGATGGTCCGTGGGCTTTCCGCGGAGATGCAGTGATCCTGGCGGAATATGACGGATTCACCAAGCCGTCAATGATCAAACTGGACAAGTTGGCTATATGGGCACAGATTCATGATTTTCCAGATGGCTATGTTTCGCAGATACCAGCGTTGGCAGCAAAGATTGGTGATCTGGTGTATGCGGAGCCAGCATCCCATGATTTTGAGGGAAACTTTTTCAGGGTTCGAGTCAACATAGATGTCAATAAACCACTGAAGAATGCGGCCTCGCTCAAGATAGATGACAAAAGGCTCCTCTTCCGTGTCAAATATGAACGCCTGTCAGACTGGTGTGCAGTATGCGGTAGGCTTGGTCATCTATACAAAGAACACGGGGATGGAGTTCACCCCCCATCGGCGCTCGTTTTCAAGAACCTGAAAGCCACCTGGTTCCATGGTGCGGGTCCTGGTCCAGGGGGGCGAAGAACAAAAAAAGCACTACAGGAAATCGACGGGCTGCTGCAACCGATGTCAGATCGGATTTCTCCGCGGGCCAAGATGCTTCAATGGCTGAGGCAGATTAGAACAGGAAGAGGACCCAAGCATCAGTCCTGTCAACAGGCGTGCATACTACTGCGCCCCCGGCTCACCCGGGCGACGGGATTCTGCTGCTCACGGCGCCACAGACACCCGTGAGCCCACCCCCCAAGCAGGAACAGAAAGAGGGCAAAGACAGTTACACCGGACCAGAACAACCAAGGCAAGGGAAATAGTGGCAAGGACAACAAGAACCCAGATGCAACATCGGCGGGCTCCCGGGTGGAGCACCGCCGGGCGCAATGAGTATCCTATGTTGGAACTGCCGAGGTGCGGGCAAAGCCGCGACAGTTCAGGAGCTTCGTGAGTTAGCAAGGAAATTTGCCCCTACCCTACGTTCAGGGCCGATCCTGGGGTTTTAGGGGCCCGGGGCGAATCTAAATGTCGGGGCCCCTTAGAGTATGTCGCCGGGATCAACTTTATGGTCATTTCCCTTTCTTTTTGTACAATTTAGGGTTATAACCTTGCACCCGGTGCGGCACATAATTATTTACAAAAATGAGGAGGCACGATTTGAAGTGCTATCAAATACATGACGTGTTTCCAAAAATAAGTGTTACCATATTATGCAAAAATCATAAATTGGTTAACGAGTGTTTGCATCTCTGCGCTACAAAAACATATCCTATCCAATCAGTTTAATCGTAGAAGCATATGTACATTACAATTAGCACCCAAGGTAGTGACTCGCATATCCTATCCAATCAGTTTAATCGTAGAAGCATATGTACATTACAATTAGCACCCAAGGTAGTGACTGTTAGTAGTCAGGGTCGGAGTGGTGGACTTGGAATTTTCTGGAATAATCTAATAAACATAGAGATTTTGGGCTACTCAGTTTATCACATTGATTGTTCTCTCACCGATCCAGCTCAGGACCCGTGGAGGGCTACTGTTTTTTATGGAGAGGCCCAAACACACCTGAGATATCATACTTGGGATATAATGAAAGGGATAGCTAGTTTAAGCGATCTACCTTGGGTCTGTATTGGCGATTTCAACGAAGTGCTTCGTCTAGAAGAACAAGAAGGTATTGGAGAGAGGAGTAGTGCACAAATCCAAGGTTTCAGGGAGGCAGTGGATGTTTGCATGTTGGCGGACTTGGGCTATCAGGGTAATTTTTGGACATTTGAGAAGAAGGTCTCGGGAGGGAGCTATACTAGAGTACGCCTGGATAGAGCACTCGTGACGAGTGCATGGGCGCTGATGTTTCCCACAGCTACGGTTTTGCATCTTACGGCGGCGACCTCAGACCATGCCCCAATTCTATTGAAAATTCAGGATGGTGAGTCTCGTCCATCGGCAAAACCTCCCTTCGGGTATGAGGTTATGTGGGAGACGCATGAAACATGGCAGGATACATTCTCACAGTGCTGGAGCGAGGGACAACCGATTGTGAATTTGGAAGAGTTGCAAGTAAAGCTGCGATGTATTTCTGACAGCCTTGGTAATTGGAATAGGAATACTTTTGGAAGTGTCCGCAAAGAAATAAAGAACCTGTCAGCTGAACTAGAGCGACTGAGAGGAGACCCGATGAGGATCGGACCGTCCCATACAGAACTTAAGATCAATGAAAAGCTTGTTGAGCTCTACCATAGGGAAGAACTGATGTGGCGTCAAAGGTCTAGGCTTGAGTGGCTCGCATCAGGTGACAAGAACACAAAATTTTTTCATATGAGGGCTTCGATGAGGAGAAAGAAGAACATGATTAAAGCCCTTGAGAATGCACTTGGGGTGAACATTAGTGATCCGGCTGAATTGAGAACACTCGTGACTGATTTTTACAAGTCTCTATATACATCTGCGGGTGTAAGTAATGTGGATCAAGTCCTCCAACATGTTCCTACAAAGGTCACCCAAAGCATGAACGAGGCGCTGGTTTCCCCTTATACCCGAGAGGAAGTTAAAATAGCATTCTTTCAGATGGCACCGACTAAGGTGCCTGGGCCCGATGGTTTTCCTGCACAATTCTATCAGCGGCACTGGGATATCTGTGGAGAGGAGGTCACGAGAGCAGTCCTGAGAATCATAAGGGGAGAGGAAAGTGCGGCATGTGTTAATGACACGGTACTGGTGCTAATCCCAAAGGTGATGAACCCTACCCTCTTATCTCAGTTTCGCCCCATTAGCCTATGTAATGTCATCTATAAGATCGCGTCCAAGGTTATAGCAAATAGGTTGAAAGTGATCCTGCCAGAGATCATTTCAGAAGAGCAACCAGCATTTGTCCCGGGCCATCTCTTCACAGATAATATTATTTGTGCTTACGAGTGCATGCATTTCATGAAGAGGAGTAAGGCCAAATCAAATAGTCATTATGCGCTCAAGCTTGATATGATGAAAGCTTATGACAAGTTAGAATGGTCTTATCTTCGGGCGATTATGATCAAGCTTGGTTTTATGCAGCAGTGGGTGGACATTATAATGGGTATGATCAGCTCAGTTTCTTTCTCGGTTTCTTTTAATGGAGAGAAGTTGGAAGCTTTTACACCTTCATGTGGTATTCGACAGGGAGATCCGATTTCCCCTTATCTATTCTTGATTGCAGCAGAGGGCCTCTCGTGCCTCCTAAAACACAGTTCTCAGTCGTCTTTGCTCAGTGGGATTAAGGTGGCTCCGACAGCTCCGGCTGTGAACCATCTCCTGTTTTGCGGATGATAGCCTGCTGCTTTTCAAGGCTAGTAGTGAGGGGGCGACGTCGGTGTCAAACCTATTGAATATCTATTGTGATGCATCAGGCCAGAGAGTCAATCGCAGTAAGTCATCTATTTTTTCAGCAAGGGGTGCCCACAACAGAGGAGAGATAGTATCAAGCACATCCTCAACGTTCAGAATGAGACCCTCAGTGATCGCTATTTGGGAATGCCAACTGATGTTGGTCAATCAAAAATGGGAACCTTCCTCTATCTTCGAGATCGTGTTTGGGAGAAGGTGAAGGGGTGGATGCAAAAACTCTTGTCTTATGCGAGGAAGGAGATTTTGATCAAAGTAGTGGCACAAGCGCTCCCGGTCTTCTCCATGGCTTGTTTCAGACTACCCAGAGGACTATGTTACAATATCATATCGATCATCCGGCAATTTTGGTGGGGTAGTAAGGCGGGGAGGCGCAAGCCCAGTTGGGTGGCTTGGGATGACATGGTTAGACTGAAACACCTTGGGGGTTTGGGCTTCAGAGACATGGAAATTTTCAATCTAGCACTACTCGCCAGGCAAGCTTGGAGAATCTTGAGCGACCCATCTTCTCTTAGTGCGAGGATTTTGAAGGCAGCTTACTTCCCAGAGACTTCCTTGCTTGATGCAGAATTAGGGAGTAAGCCCTCGCAAATTTGGCGGGCAGTCTTGGATGGACGAGACATGTTGAAGCAGGGAATTATAAGGAGAATTGGCAATGGACAGACTACAGAAATATGGAGACACAACTGGCTACCATGCCCGAGTATGTTGAGACGGATAGCGTTTTTGGTTAATAACCCACCAGAGCTTGTGGCGGATCTGATAATCCCAGCTACAGCATCTTGGAACGAGCCGTTGGTACGCCAGGTATTTTTTCCTATCGATGTTGAAGCAATTTTGTCGATCCCACTGTGTACCAGAAACATCGATGACTTCTGGTCGTGGAGTGCTGACAATCGAGGCATGTTCGCTGTCAAATCAGCCTACAAGATGATACTTCACACCAAAATCTCAAGGGAGAATTGGTTAGAGGAGGCCGAGGGCGCGTCGGGCGATAACAGGGAGACAAATGACTGGTCGAAGCTTTGGAAGATTGATGTTCCATCAAAACTGAAAATGTTCTTGTGGCGGCTGGCTAGATCATCGATGCCAACTGCGGATCTTCTTCATCATCGGAACATGGCTACATCGGCGGCATGCAGGTTATGCGGCGCAAGAGATTCTTGGCGACATGCACTTATAAATTGCTCGATGGCTCAGAGTGTGTGGGCGTTAGCTGATGAAGAAATTGTGGAGGTGATGTGTCAGAATGAAAGCGACAACGCGAAGGACTGGATCTTCCAAATGAACAGAAAATTATCGCATGACCAGCTAGTTCGCATGGTGATCACGTTATGGGCTATATGGGGAGCGAGAAGGAAAGCAGTTTATGAGGACATCTTTCAAAGCCCAATGTCAACACACTTATATATTCAGTCCTATTGGAGTGATCTCCAAGTTTTAAAGAAGCCACACATCCAGCATTCACAGGCCAGACCGGCGAGGCCGTCCAACTGGATCCAACCGCCGGAAAATTTGATGAAGGTGAATGTAGATGCTGCGGTGAGGGGACATCGAGGAGTCGGTTCAGTGGCAGCGATATGCAGGAACAAGCAAGGACTCTATATATCTAGGTGCTTCATCCGTGGTATTCAGAGGTATAGTTGATCCCATGACTCTGGAAGCTCTAGCGGTGAGGGAGGCCATGGCATTGGCGGAGGATCTAAACCTACAAGCTATTCATGTGGCTTCGGATTACTCAGTGGTGATAGATGACATCAAGAGGAGAAGTGGGGCTGGCTATGGGGCTATTATACATGAAATACTAGAGTACTCTACTAGTTTCACTTTGTATAATTTTGTTCATGAATTTAGGAGCTCGAATGTTGAAACTCACAATCTAGCAAAGCATGCACTAAAACTGGGGCTTGGTCGCCATGTTTGGTTGGGCCACCCTGGGGATCTTCATTTCGTCCATGTAAATTGTGTGACGGATCAATAAAGCTTTGCTGATTGTCTCAAAAAAACGTAAAAAGATGCTAAAAAAACAGTTGCGCTGCTCATTCTCAAAGAAATAAAACTGAAAATAACAGTTGTGCGGCTTACTCGTGATAAGAGAGAGGAGCCCTAGTTGACACTCTGTGTGTCAAAATGCCGGACAAACACACATATCCCATAGGGCCGTACCATATTGGTGCTACCTAGGTAATTTAAGGTTTTCTCTTTTTTTTGCCTGCTTGTAATTTTTCTAGCTACCCGGCTACACTAGAAAAAGGTTTAACAAATGTTGAAGTGATTTTAAGAAATGGCCATGAAACTAAAAATATGTCAAATTTAAAATGTTCTCCAATCTAAAATTTGACCATGATGTTTAAAATATTCATGTTTTACAAAAGTCCTTAAATTTACAAAATTTTATCTAATTTACGTCATATTTTGAATTTTAAAAACAAAATATTCTGAAATATAAGAGCATTTAGATCTTATATTTCTTTATGGAGGGGGTATTTGTGTATATTTTTCATTTTTGTAGAGCATGTAAGGGACATACGTGGATATCGCCGGCTATCTGCAAAAAAAAAACCTACCAACAAGAGCATCGGGCCTGGACTAGAGCTTGTTCACTTGCCTTCGGCGAACGAGTGTAAATTATGAATCAAGATTCTTCTTTGTGAGCTTGTTAAAATCTATCATTTTAATATACTCAATGATGTTATGGTGCCTATATGATCATGGTATGAGCCCGTAGCAATGCATGGGCTTTTTACTAGTACCCATAAACAACGAATGTGACTTAAATGGACTCGGCCAACTAAGAGAACTAGCGGGCCATTGTATGCTATAAGAGGCTATAGGATATAGCAGATGCTCAAAAGAAGATGCTAATAAAGGCAGTTGCGCTGCTCATTCTCAAAAAAATAAAATAACAGTTGTGCGGCTTAGTCATGATAAGAGAGGGGAGCCCTATTTGACGCTCTGTGTGTCAAAATGCCCAACATATCCCATATCCCATATATCCCATAGGGCCGTCCCATGTTGGTGCTACATACCGTAGGTAATTTAAGGGTTTTTTGTGTACTTTTAGTTTTTCTAGCTAGCTGGCTACACTAGAAAAAGATTTAACAAAAGATGAACAGATTTTAAGAAATGACCATGAAAACTAAACAAATATAAATTTATAAATGTTCTAGAATCTAAAATTTGATCATGAAGTTTACAAATGTTCATGTTTTAAAAAACTCCTTAAAATTTACAAAAACATTTTCTAATTTAAATAATATTACTGAATTTTAAAAAATGGTAACAAAATTTTAAAAAGGATTGCATAAATTCAAATTTTTAAAATAAAGAAATCACTGAATAAAACATAAAAAAGGGAAAAGGTAAAAAGAATAAATAAAATAAAAGTCCAGATGAAAACCAGTGGAGAAGTATAGAAATAAAAATGCCCAACATGAAGAACCAGTAAAAACCGCTCGTCCTATTGGGCCTGTCCAACCTACTTGGCCCTTGTGCAAATCGGCAATAATTTGACACAATATGGTTCAAATGGTAAATCACACAAGAAATATAGCCATCTAAAAAAACATAAGAAAGAGATAGTTTTTGCACATAGACACCAAAGTTTTAGTTACCCAAGTCACGTACTTTTTTTCCGTTTCCGAGGAGGCACGGCCGTGCCTCTGGCGAAAGCACAACCATGCCTCTCGCGAAAGCAAAACCGTGTCTCTCGCAAAAGCTAAACCGTGCCTCTCGCGAAAGAAAAAAAAACAGAAAATGTGTTTTTTCCGTTTCCGATAGGCACGGCTGTGCCTCTCATGAAAGCACAAATGTGCCTCTCGCGGAAGCAAAACCGTGCCTCTCTCGGAATGGAAGAAAAACATAAAACGTATTTTTTTCGTTTCCGAGAGGCACAGGCGTGCCTCTCGTGAAAGCACAATTGTGCCTCTCTCAAAAGCAAAACCGTACCTCTCGCGAAAGGAAAAAACAGAAAACACATTTCTTTTTCCGTTTCCGAGAGTCACGGCCATGACTCGCGAAAGCAAAATCATGCCTCTCGCGGAAGCAAAACCATAACTCTCGCGAAATAAATAAAAACATGTTTTTTCGTGTAATTTTTTTAAAAAAAAATTGTTCCAAAAGTTAATGAAGACCGATGGAAAAACCAAAACGTTGAAAAAGACCGAAAAAATGTTTAAAAAGCCGAAAGCGCGTGCGGAAAAATAAAAAAAAACGCAGAGAGCGCCCAGAGCGCGACACGTGGCGGGCGGCCGAGAGCGCACCAAGTGACGCTGATCGTTGTGAGCCTCCCGAAGAAGCGCTCATTAACTAGTTGCTCTCCCTAAAGTAGTACAATCCAATCCAGTGCTGAATTCAAGAGAGGGCGACGAGATGATTAATCCAATGGGCCAGCGATATATGAGTCAGGCGCGCGAACAAACACTGACCGGCCAAATCATATCATCATTCACATGCGAGTTGGCGGTCGCCGACCCCTACTGCTACGGCTACAAGGTCCTCGGTGTTGGGGCGGCCTCGGCAGGAGCTCCGGTGCATGTTGCGTGAGCCCGCCGCCGACGTGGTGGTATGTGAGGAATGATGGATGAGGAAAGCAAAGAGAAATGGTGGTACATAGTACTTAAGTTCAACACAGGTCTTAATTAAACTAAAACATAATAAACTCAAAATTGGCTCATCGCCCGTGGCCGCCGTCGTCTTCAAGAGCCGCCGTCCTACTCGTCGTCGTCGCTGATGAGATCAACATAGGGAGGTGGCTGACAAAGGTGTGCTGGCGGCCCTGCCAGACCAGATGCGTCGGCGGCGCCTGCACCACCTCCTCCCGTGGCTCCTGCTCCTGCTCTGGTGACCACGGTGACATGGTTGACCATGGGCCAATGCCCACCAAGTCGGTCATCTCCGGCGCCGTGCACGACCAGCTCCACCGCTGGACCACCAGACGCGGGTTCCACATGGCGACGAGCGGCTCCTCCACGACCTCCTCCTGCTGCACCTCCTCTGGGGGAGTCCTGGATTAGGGGGTGTTCAGACAGCCGGACTATACCTTCAGCCGGACTCCAGGACTATGAAGATACAAGATTGAAGATTTCGTCCCGTGTCCGGATGGGACTTTCCTTGGCGTGGAAGGCAAGCTTGGCGATGTGGATATTCAAAATCTCCTACCATTGTAACCAACTCTGTGTAACCCTAACCCTATCCGGTGTCTATATAAACCGGAGTGTTGTAGTCCGTAGGACATCAACTCCATATACAACAATCATATCATAGGCTAGCTTCTAGGGTTTAGCCTCCTTGATCTCGTGGTAGATCTACTCTTGTACTACCCATATCATCAATATTAATCAAGCAGGAGTAGGGTATTACCTCCATCGAGAGGGCCCGAACCTGGGTAAAAACATCATGTCCCTTGTCTCTTGTTACCATCCGGCCTTGACGACAGTTCGGGACCCCCTACCCGAGATCCGCCGGTTTTGACACCGACATTGGTGCTTTCATTGAGAGTTCCTCTGTGTCGTCGCCTTTAGGCCCGATGGCTCCCTTGATCATCAACAACGATGAGGTCCAGGGTGAGACTTTTCTCCCTGGACGGATCTTCGTCTTCGGCGGCTTCGCACTGCGGGCCAATTCGCTTGGCCACCTGGAGCAGATCGAAAGCTACGCCCCTGGCCATCAAGTCGGGTTTGGAAGCTTAAACTACACGGCTGACATCCGCGGAGACTTGATCTTCGACGGGTTCGAGCCACAGCCAAGCGCGCCGCACTATCTCGAGGGGCATGATCTAGCTCTGCTCTGGACAGTGTCCTGAAGGCCGCGCACGCACCGGTTCCGACCCCTAACTCGGAGCCTATTGCGCCAATCGAGGATGAGCGGTTGGACGTCACCTCGGGGGCTGCGATCTCAAAGGCGATCGAGCCGAACACCAGCCCCGCACTCTGCATGACCCGTGACTCCGAGGATCCGGACTCCTCCCCAGACTCCGAACCCCCCGCGCCCCTGCCAATCGAATCCGACTGGGCGCCGATAATGGAGTTCTCCGTCGCGGACATCTTTCAGCACTCGCCTTTTGGCGACATCCTGAATTCTCTCAAGTCTCTCTCTTTATGAGGAGAGCCCTGGCCGGATTACGGTCAGCGAGGATGGGATACGGACGATGAAGAAGTTCAAAGCCCACCCACCACCCACTTTGTAGCCACTGTCAACGATTTAACCGACATGCTTGACTTCGGCTCCGAAGACATCGACGGTATGGACGACGATGTAGGAGACGAACAGGAACCAGCACATGTAGGGCGCTGGAAGGCCACCTCGTCATATGACATATATATGGTGGATACTCCAAAAGATGGAGATGGCGATGGAACAGCGGGGGATGACACCTCCAAGAAACAGCCAAAGCGCCAGCGTCAGCGGCGCCGCTCTAAATCCCGCCAAAGCAAAAACGGTGATTCCGGCACGGGAGATTATACTACCCCGGATAGCGCCGAAGAACACCCACCCCAGCAAGATTCGGCACAGGAAGATGGAGAAGCCAGCCCTCATGAGAGAGCGGCAGACCGAGAGGTCGAGGATGATAACTATATGCCTCCCTCCAAAGACGAGGCAAGCCTCGATGACGACGAATTCGTCGTACCATCAGACCCCACCGAACAAGAGCGTTTCAAACGCAGGCTTTTAGCCACGGCAAGCAGCCTCGAGAAAAAGCAGCAACAGCTTAGAGCTGACCAAGATTTGCTAGCTGACAGATGGACTGAAGTCCTTGCGGCCGAAGAGTATGAACTCGAACGCCCCTCCAAGAGTTACCCAAAGCGCAGGCCGCTACCCCGATCAGAGGAGGAAGCACCTACATCACCAGTGCACGACATGACAGACCGGCCACCTCGCGGCCGCGACAGAGAGGCCTCTCGGTCCTCCACCCAAGCCATGTCCCAACGCCGCTCAACTAAGGCACGGGAAAATGCGCCAGACCTGCGAGACGTACTGGAGGATAAGGCAAGACAAACAAGATCGATCTACGGATCGCGCAGGCGCCCTACGGCACGTGACGATGATCTTCACTCCGGATACAACAAATCCGGCCGGGCCGAACACAACAGACATAGCTCTTCTGAGCTGCGTCGTGATATAGCCCAGTACAGAGGCGCCGCACACCCGCTATGCTTCACGGATGAAGTAATGGATCATAAAATCCCAGAGGGTATCAAACCCGTAAACATCGAATCATACGATGGCACAACAGATCCGGCGGTATGGATCGAGGATTATCTCCTTCACATCCACATGGCACGTGGCGACGATCTACACACCATCAAATACCTCCCGCTCAAACTTAAAGGACCGGCCCGGCGTTGGCTTAACAGCTTGCCAGTAGACTCAATCGGTTCTTGGGAGGACCTGGAAGCCGCATTCCTCGACAACTTCCAGGGCACTTACGTGCGACCACCGGATGCCGACGACTTAAGACACATAATTCAGCAGCCAGAGGAATAGGCCAGGCAATTCTGGACACGGTTCCTAACAAATAAAAACCAGATAGTCGACTGTCCGGACGCAGAGGCCCTAGCAGCATTCAAGCATAACATCCGCGACGAGTGGCTTGCCCGGCACCTGGGACAGGAAAAGCCGAAATCTATGGCAGCCCTCACGACACTCATGACCCGCTTTTGCACGGGAGAAGACAGCTGGCTAGCTCGCAGTAACAACTTATCAAAGAATCCTGGTAATTCGGATACCAAGGACAAAAGTGGCAGGACACGTCGGAATAAGCAAAAACGCCGCATTAACAGCGACAACAATGAAGACACGGCAGTCAATGCCGGATTCAGAGGCTATAAATCCGGTCAGCGGAAAAAGCCATTCAAAAAGAATACTCAGGGCCCGTCCAGTTTGGACCGAATACTCGACCGCTTGTGCCAGATACATGGCACCCCTGAAAGGCCAGCCAATCACACTAACAGGGATTGTTGGGTGTTCAAGCAAGAAAGCAAGTTAAGATCCGAAAACAAAGACAAGGGGCTGCACAGCGATAACGAGGAGGAGCCCAGGCTGCCAAACAACAATGGACAGAAGGGCTTTCCCCCACAAGTGCGGACGGTGAACATGATATACGCAACCCACATTCCCAAGAGGGAGCGGAAGCGTGCGCTACGGGACGTATACGCGATGGAGCCAGTCGCCCCAAAGTTCAACCCATGGTCCTCCTGCCCGATCACTTTTGATCGAAGGGACCATCCCACTAGCATCCGTCATGGCGGCTTCGCCAAATTGGTTCTCAACCCAATCATCGACGGATTTCATCTCACAAAAGTCCTCATGGACGGCAGCAGTAGCCTGAACCTGCTTTACCAGGATACAGTGCGGAAAATGGGCATAGATCCCTCAAGGATTAAGCCCACAAAAACGACCTTTAAAGGCGTTATACCAGGTGTAGAAGCCAACTGTACAGGCTCAGTAACACTTGACGTGGTCTTCGGATCCCCGAACAATTTCCGAAGCGAAGAGTTAATCTTTGATATAGTCCCGTTTCGCAGTGGCTATCACGCCCTGCTCGGACGAACCGCATTCACAAAGTTCAATGCGGTGCCGCACTACGCATATCTCATGCTCAAGATGCCAGGCCCTCGAGGAGTAATCACGGTCAACGGAAACACCGAACGCTCCCTCCGTACGGAGGAGCACACGGCGGCTCTCGCAACGGAAGTACAAAGTAGCCTTCTTAGGCAATTCCCCAGTCCGACCGTTAAAAAGCCAGACACTGCCAAGCGCGCCCAGAGTAACCCACAGTAGGACCGCCTGGCACGCTCTGAGCAAGCCTAGCAATGCGGCCCAAACCCCAGCTCTCGCGACATAGCGAAAGCAGTGCCTCGCGTACATAACTACGCCCTTGAAATACCATGGGCACAGGGGAAGGGGCACAATAACAGCACGCCCAAAATACGGCTTAAAACGTACTAGGGGCTGCCGGATTCTTTTTTTAATTTTCTTCTTACTTTCAGGACTCCATATTTCGGATGACTTGTTCGGCAATTCAACTGCCGCACAAACGATGCAAGATCCAGGGAGGCACACAAGCCATGCCGCATTATGGAACTCCCAGGTGGTCTCTGTTACGAGCAGTATACCTGTTTTGAATACAATTCCGCGACCTGCCCCTGGTCAGGACATGTTCAATAGTCCAATATCTTTTTGCTTATCGCACTATTTGTATCGTTCGGCTTTGATAAATAGCCTCTCTATAAACAATGCATAGCTTTTGTCTATTTTTTGAATTATCCTCTTTCCACATATATGTTTATTAAATGACATGATTGCACCCGTACACCATGGTACGGCAAACACGCGAGGGGCTTCAGTACCCCTCATTATGGTGTGAGAAGTCCGTACACTTTCACAACTGCGGCATCCCGAACTTATAGCACTATATGCATCGGCTCCGAATCATGATTTGGGTAAATAGTTGGGTTTGCCCGGCTCCTATGTTTTGGTGCCTTACGTTCCGCTATATCGGCTACGGTAGCACTAGGAGAACCACTGCGATTGTGCCCCGGTTCAGCTGGGTTAAGCACCTCAGTGGAGAAAGCTAAAACTGACTGTCATGATGAGGCGAGAGACCGGTCGCTGTTCGAGAGGTTTTTCGAGTCCCTAAAGACTTATGCCGCTTCTTGCGAGGAGCTGGCTTTGTCCAGCCAAGGCGTGGATAACGCCCCGAACTCGGTCTTCTGAACTAGGGGCTTCGCCGAAATTTAAAATTATAGAGTTCTATGGCTAAGTGAGAGTGTTCAAGCATTATAGTCCGATTTCCTGGTTCGTTATGCTGAGCGCCTCCCTCGAAGGACCCAACTATGGGAAAAAGAGCGCTCAGGTTTATCCCGAACACCCCAGCACTAGTGGCATGTGGGCAGAAGCCGACGACTGGACATCTCTCAATTTTTTGATAAACGGCCGCACAGAAAGTAATATTTTAAATTTAATAAGCATTGCTTAGCGCATATGAACAAGTTTTCAGCGCACAGGATAAACACAAGCGAGTTCATTCAAAAATCACATCCTTGGTACATTCATCCGCCACAAGGCGGGCACCTGCAAGAACATCCTTGTAGTTCTCGGGCTTGTGATGCTCCTTCCCCGGCGGCGGCCCATCCTTCACAAGCTTCTCACCGTCCAGCTTACCCCAGTGCACCTTTGCACAGGCAAGGGCCCGACGGGCACCTTCGATGCAGATGGAGCACTTGATGACCTCGAGCCTCGGACAGGCCTCCACCAGCCATCGCACCAGCCCGAAATAGCTCCCAGGCAGGGCCTCTTCGGACCACTGCCGAACTATGAAGCCCTTCATAGCCTGTTCGGCCGCCTTGTGGAGCTCGACCAGCTGTTTCAGCTGGTCGCTCAAGGGCACAGGGTGTCCGGCCTCAGAATACTGAGACCAGAACACCTTCTCCGTCGAGCTACCCTCTTTAGCTCGGTAGAATGCGGCGGCGTCGGATACGTTGCGGGGAAGATCTGCGAATGCCCCTGGAGAGCTCCGGATTCGGGTAAGTAACAAGTAGTTTACTTTTATATTTCTGCTTTGCATAAAGAATGCCTTACCCGCTGCTATCTTGCTCATCTCCTCCAACTCTTGGAGGGCCTTTTGGGCTTCGGCCTTGGCAGACTTGGCAGTGTCAAGGGCCGTCGCGAGCTCGGATGCTTGCGCCTTTGACTCAAGCTCCAAACTCTCATGTTTTTTCATGAGAGCCTGAAGCTCTTGTTGCACCTCGCCGACCTGAGTCCCAAGTCTGTCTCGCTCGGTGCGCTCCGCGGCCGTTTTCTTTTCGGCCTCAGACAGCGCCTGCTTAAGGGTCGCCACCTCAGTCGTGGCCCCTACAATATGCAGTACAATCCTGTTATTTTTTTTTTTGCAATCACACCTTTTTATAGGCACTTTTTCTGTAAGGTATTTCTTACCTTCTTTCTCCTCAAGCCGCCGCTTGGCAAGGCCGAGCTCTTGCTCGGTCCGCTCGAGGTCCTGCTTCAGGACACCCACCTCCGAAGTCAGTGCGGTGGTGGATAGCAGCGAAGCCTGCATACGCATATTGACTCCTTTTTGTTAGACTCCTGCAAAATTTAATAAATCCTCTATTCGGCTTTTCTTTTCGAACGCCAAACAGAGCATCAGGGGCTACTGTCTATGCGGTAATATTTTTACATATTTTTACTTACCTCGAAGCCTGTTAGAAGGCTAGCGCAAGCTTCAGTCAGTCCGCTCTTGGCGGACCGAACCTTCTGGATCACCGTACTCATAATAGTACGGTGCCCCTCGTCGATGGAGGCGCCGTCAAGCACCTCCAGCAGATTGTCCGGCACCTCCGGTTGGACGGAGGCCACCGGCTCAGAAGGCTTGCTCCTCTTGGAAGGAGTTTGCCTACCGCGGTCCGGAACTGTGGAAGATTCCGGCGCGGTGTTAGTTGGACTTTCACAAGGCACATACCTTGATAAAGTTTTGAAGAAGTTCAAAATGGATCAGTCAAAGAAAGGGTTCTTGCCTCTGTTACAAGGTGTGAAGTTGAGTCAGACTCAATGCCCGACCACTGCAAAAGATAGAGAGAAAATGAAATTCATTCCCTATGCCTCAGCCATAGGTTCTATCATGTATGCAATGCTGTGTACCAGACCTGATGTGTGCCTTGCTATAAGTTTAGCAGGGAGGTACCAAAGTAATCCAGGAGTGGATCACTGGACAGCGGTCAAGAATATCCTAAAATACCTAAAAAGGACTAAGGGTATGTTTCTCGTTTATGGAGGTGGCAAAGAGCTTGTCGTAAATGGTTATGTCAGTGGAAGCTTTGACACTGATCCAGATGACTCAAGTTACAAACCGGATACGTATTTATATTGAATGGTGGAGCTGTCAGTTGGTGCAGTTCCAACCAAAGCGTCGTCGCGGGATCTACGTGTGAAGCGGAGTACATAACTGCTTTGGAAGCAACAAATGAAGGAGTCTGGATGAAGGAGTTCATATCCTATCTAGGTGTAATACCTAGTGCATCGGGTCCAATGAAAATATTTTGTGACAATACTGGAGCAATTGCCTTGGCAAAGGAATCTAGATTTCACAAGAGAACCAAACTGCAAGTGCACCTAGTACCACCCCTAGTTTGTTTTGGAGTATTGACGACAAACCTGGTTGAGGGACTAATTTGTTTGTGAGAATTGCAGGATAACACAGGTAGTAGTCCCACGTTGAGTCGGTTTACCTACTAGAGATGACCCCTAAAAATGTGTGAAGACATTGAAGACAATGGTGGTTTGTGAAGACATTCACATTGAAGTCTATGACAAGAGAAGACATCGCATGAAGACTATGGAGTGCGAAGACATAGTTGTTTCGTAGTTTCCTTTTCTTCTTTGTTGAGTCATAGGAACAACTGTACTATTAAGTGGGGTCCCAGTGAACAAAGTCAGGGTGACTGGTGTGATGCTCAACCAAATCCTATGTCTTCAAGCGAAAATAATGAGAGCAAATCTTATCCAGAGCTGGATGAGTCAGCTTGGCTTGTAGCCCAAGCTAAGATGCCACGTGTGTTTGAAATCTGACCGTTGGACACGTGTCAATTCAAGCCCAAGCTAAGATGCCACAGAGCCGGACTTGGAGCGCTGGGGGGCCTTATCCCCTTCACTCCTGGATTCCAGGAGGTTGCCTTGCGGCTCCTCCGGGACCACCTCCTCCTGCCCCGGAGCTTGTCGCGATGCCACTTCGGCGTCGTCTGCAGTGTGGGTGGAGACAGCGGGCGGAACTGAGTTCACGTTCGATGAGTCCAGGGAGCCGTCCGACGATTCGTTGAATTCGGCCCGGGGCGGGCTGCATAATTACGTTCGACATTAGGGAAAGTTGTGCAACAAAGGAACATCATGAGTTACTCTGATATCCGAACTTACGATTTCGCCGGACGCCTGGCCCTGTTTGGCCACTCCTCTTCGCCCTCTTCGGCGTCGGGGGAGTTGTCCGGTGGAGGGGTCTTCCTTTTCCTAGAACCCTCGGCCTCCCCCGTTGGGGCGGCCTTCCTCTTCTCTCCTCCCTCCGCTGGGGGGGAGTTTTCTTCTTCCTCCTCCTCGTTTTCACGGGAAGAGGGCGTCTCGGACTCGTCGGATGATGAGTCCGACACCACCACATTACGGGCAGTCTTTCGAGTCCCCGTGGTCTTCTTATTCTTGGCCTTCTTCTCCAGCACCACATAAGGCGCCGGTACCAGCAGCTTCACTAGTAGAGCTGGGGCTAGGTCTTCGGGCAGCGGAGCCGGACAGTTAATCGTTCCGGATATCGCCCGCCAAGCCTGTCAAAGGTAAGGGAGTTTAGATCCTGCATAGAGTCAAAACTATGAAAAAGGCTTAACATCATGTAAAAGGTGAAGATAGCTTACCTCGCTAGCGTGACGCTGCAAGCTGTATCCGCGGTCCTCGGAAGCGGATGCGGGAGCCTCGGCGCCCTTGAATAGCACCTTCCAGGCATCTTCGTACATCGTGTTGAAGAGCCTGCTAAGGGTTTGGTGCTGCGCCGGGTCGAACTCCCACAGATTAAAATCCCGTTGTTGGCACGGGAGGATCCGGCGGACGAGCATAACCTGGATTACATTAACAAGCCGGATTGGCTTGTTCACCAGGGACTGGATGCATGTTTGCAATCCAGTCACCTCTTTTTCGTCACCCCACGACAGGCCCATCTCTTTCCAGGACATAAGCCACGTGGGGGGTCCGGATCGGAACTCGGGGGCTACGATCCATTTCGGATCGGTGGCTCGGCGATGTAAAACCACCCGAATTGCCACCCCTTTAGGGTCTCCACAAAAGAGCCCTCGAACCATAGGACGTTGGCCATCTTGCCCGCCATGGCGCCTCCGCACTCTGCCTGGCTGCCGCGCACCACCTTGGGCTTGACGTTGAAGGTCTTGAGCCAGAGGCCGAAATGAGTGCGGACGCGGAGGAAAGCCTCGCACACGACGATAAACGCCAAGATGTTGAGGATGAAGTTCGGGGCCAGATCATGGAAATCCAGGCCGTAGTAGAACATGAGCCCCCGGACAAATGGGTGGAGTGGAAAACCCAGTCCGCGGAGGAAGTGGGGAAGAAATACTACCCTCTCATGGGGCCTTGGGGTGGGGAGAAGCTGCCCCTTTTCAGGAAGCCGGTGCGCGATGTCCTTAGACAGGTATCCGGCCTTCATTAGCTTCTTGACTTGGCCCTCCGTGGCGGAGGAGACCATCCACTTGCCTCCCGCTCCGGACATTGCTGGAGAAGGTTGAGGTGGGAAGTGCGGGCTTGGGCGCTGGAGCTCGAGCGTGCAGGAGATGGATAGGCAAAGGCGGAAGAAGGCATAGGTAAAATGGTGGATCCTTATCCCCTTATATGGGCGGATGCGGTTGTGCGTCCCCACCAGCCTAGTAAAACTCGCTTGCCTCCCAAGCACCATGATAAATGGCGCGGTTGGGTTACCCACGTCTGTATTGATGAGAATCCCGTAAAAGGGGGTACACGATCTCTGCTTTGACAAGATGTGCCAAGGAAACCGCCTCGCAAAACATGTCGAGGCGGAAAAGTAAAAACGATTCGAGTAAAGGACTTGGCCGTAGTGTGATGATGCACTGCAGAATACGTCAGCAGATTTGATTTGTGTTAATATTATTCTCTCTATGGCAATATGTTGAAACTTATTTTGCGGAGCCGGACACTACTCTTGGTGTTTACAATCTTCTATGAAGGACTTGGAGGAGGAACCCGCCTTGCAATGCCGAAGACAATCTGCGTGCCAGACTCGTCGTCATTGAAGCCTGGTTCAGGGGCTACTGAGGGAGTCCTGGATTAGGGGGTGTTCGAGCAGCCGGACTCCAGGACTATGAAGATACAAGATTGAAGACTTCGTCCCGCGTCCGGATGGGACTTTCCTTGGCGTGGAAGGCAAGCTTGACGATGCGGATATTCAAGATCTCCTACCATTGTAACCGACTCTGTGTAACCCTAACCCTATCCGGTGTCTATATAAACCGGAGGGTTGTAGTCCGTAGGACATCAACTCCATATACAACAATCATACCATAGGCTAGCTTCTAGGGTTTAGCCTCCTTGATCTTGTGGTAGATCTACTCTTGTACTACCCATATCATCAATATTAATCAAGCAGGAGTAGGGTATTACCTCATCGAGAGGGCCCGAACCTGGGTAAAAACATCGTGTCCCTTGTCTCCTGTTACCATCCGGCCTTGACGCACAGTTCGGGACCCCCTACCCGAGATTCGCCGGTTTTGACACCGACATCCTCCTTGACGCCGAGTTCCAACTCCGGGATGGCTAAGTCGCTGGTGGCAGAGAGGGCCAACGCGGTTTCGAGGCCATCCCATTGCCGCTCGTCATGGGTGGACATGGAGTCCTCCATGACCCGCCTAATGAGGCGGGACTCCTCCTCCTCGGTCATGGGAGGTGGTGGTGGCGGTGGCAGGGACGGGGATCGAGAAGGCGTCAGCGTGATGCCGCGTACACGCCTATGACCCCATGTTTTGGGAGGGCTGTCAGCACGAGGAGGGTGTGGGCTAGGAGGACGACTGACAAAAAAATATTTTCGCCGCTGATCATGCTCGTCGCGGAGCCACTTATCCCATAGCGGCGAATCTATGGCGTACCTAGGGTCCTCCAGTAGATCAGGTGGGAGGCGGGCACGCCGTTGGTTGCTGTCCACGCTGCGGCCGTGGCAGCTCACGGGCACTGGAGGGATCGGCACGCGGTCGGCGGAGAGATGCCAGTTGTTTGGTAGGTAGACATCTCCCCACGGTAATGGTGCCGCCGTCTCCCAGTAATAGTGGAAGACATCAACATGGATGTACGGCCTGTCGCGATGCCCGGCCGCCAGCGGCGCCATCTGGAAAGCTGACGGAGTAGGCGGTGCGGGCAGCGCGGACCTGCTGGAGTGGCGTCAGCCAGAGGAGGAGTCGGCCTCCTGGTCGTGCATCCCCTTCACTAGTAGAAAACAGGGCGTTGGTCCAGGCCGGGTAAGCCCATTAATCCCGGTTCACTCACGAACCGGAACCCATGGGGGCATCGGTCCCGGTTCGTGGGGCCAGGGGCCGGCCGGGCCTCGTGGGCCATTGGTCTCGGTACGTCTGGACCCTTTGGTCCCGGTTCTAGACACGAACCGGGACCAATGGGCCTCGCTCCTGGCCCACAACCATTGGTCCCAGTTTGTGGCTGGAACCGGGACCAAAGGGGGTTGGTCCTGATTTTTGGCTGGAACCGGGACCAAAGGGTGTCCTTTAGTCCCGGTTCCAGCCATGAACCGGGACCAATGAGATGCCTATATATACCCCCTTGCCCGTGAGTAGAGCAGTGGAGTGCTCTGTTTTTTTGGCCGACCGTGGGAGAGCTTTGTAGTACTCTAGCTCACCTCCTATGCACATGAGGTATTCGATGAAATGCCAGAGCCACACTTAAGCTTTCTCCCCTCTAAGCTCCTTGTCCAAACTCCATTTTCCTCAAGATTTATCTAGGTTTGGCGGTCTATCATGTCCCGTCCCCGCCCTCACCGCCGTCGATCGCCCGCGCCGATCTCGTCGCCGGCACCACCATGGTGAGCCTGTTGATCTTATATTCTTTCTAAAAGAAAAAAGTTCTTACTTGTATGATTTAGATAGATACCTATGTAATTTTGTTACTTTTATTATTGTTTGTTGTTATATAGTGCGAAGGTTTCGTATCCGCCTTTGTCGGCCCTCGTCCTTGAAGGAAATATGCCCTAGAGGCAATAATAAAATTGTTATTTATATTTCCTTATATCATGATAAATGTTTATTATTCATGCTAGAATTGTATTAACCGGAAACTTAGTACATGTGTGAATACATAGACAAACAAAATGTCACTAGTATGCCTCTACTTGACTAGCTCGTTGAATCAATGATGGTTATGTTTCCTAACCATAGACATGAGTTGTCATTTGATTAATGGGATCACATCATTAGAGAATGATGTGATTGACTTGACCCATCCGTTAGCTTAGCACGATGATCGTTTAGTTTGTTGCCATTGCTTTCTCCATAACTTATACATGTTCCTATGACTATGAGATCATGCAACTCCCAAATACCGGAGGAACACTTAGTGTGCTATCAAACGTCACAACGTAACAGGGTGACTATAAAAATACTCTATAGGTGTCTCCGATGGTGTTTGTTGAGTTGGCATAGATCGACATTAGGAATGTGACTAATGAGTTATCTCTGGGCCCTCCCGGTAATGCACATCACTATAAGGCTTGCAAGAAATGTGACTAATGAGTTAGTTATGGGATGATGCATTATGGAACGAGTAAAGAGACTTGTCGGTAACGAGATTGACCTAGGTATTAAGATACCGACGATCAAATCTCGGGCAAGTAACATACCGATGACAAAGGGAACAACGTATATCGTTATGCGGTTGGACCGATAAAGATCTTCGTAGAATATGTGGGAGCCAATATGAACATCCAGGTTCCGCTATTGGTTATTGACCGGAGTCGTGTCTCGGTCATGTCTACATAGTTCTCAAACCCGTAGGGTCCGCACGCTTAATGTTTGGTGACGATCGGTATTATGAGTTTATGTGTTTTGATGTATCGAAGGTAGTTCGGAGTCCCGGATATGATCACGAACATGACGAGGAGTCTCGAAATGGTCGAGACATAAAAATTGATATATTGGCTGACTATATTCGGACACCGGATGAGTTCCGGGGGTCACCGGATAATTATCGGAGTGCAGGGGGGTTATCGGAACCCCGGGGGAACTAATGGGCCACATGAGCCTTACTGGAGAGAGAGAAGGGCCGGCCAAGGCAGGGCCACGTGCCCTCCCCTCTAGTCCGAATTGGACTAGGTAAGGGGGGCGGCGCCCCCTTTCCTTCTCCCTTCTCCCTCTCCTTTCTTTCACCTTCCTCCTCCTAGTTGGACTAGGAAAGGGGGAGTCCTACTCCTACTAGGAGGAGGACTCCTCCCCTCCTTGGCACGCCACCCAAGGCCGGCCGGCCTCCCCCTTGCTCCTTTATATACGGGGGCAGGGGCACCCTAGAACACACAAGTTGATCATTGATCCCTTAGCCATATGTGGTGCCCCCCTCCACCATAATCCACCTCGGTCATATCGTCGTAGTGCTTAGGCGAAGCCCTACGCCAGTAGCTTCATCATCACCTTCATCACGCCGTCGTGCTGACGAAGCTCTCCCTCGATACTCAGCTAGATCGAGAGTTCGTGGGGCATCACCGAGCCGAACGTGTGCAAATCACGGAGGTACCGTATTTTCGGTACTAGGATCGGTCTGATCATGAAGACGTATGACTACATCAACCGCGTTGTCATAACACTTCTGCTTACGGTCTACGAGGGTACATGGACAACACTCTTCCCCTCTCGTTGCTATGCATCACCATGATAGATCTTGCCTGCGTGTAGGAATTTTTTTGAAATTACTGCGTTCCCCAACAGTGGTATCAGAGCCAGGTCTATGCGTAGATGTTATATGCACGAGTAGAGCACAAAGGAGTTGTGGGCGTGGGTATATACATATTGCTTGTCGTCACTAGTAAATTCTTGATTCAGTGGTATTGTTGGATGAAGCGGCTCAGACCGGCATTACGCGTACGCTTACGCGAGACTGGTTCTACCAACGTGCTTCGCACACAGGTGGCTGGTGGGTGTCAGGTTCTCCAACTTTAGTTGAATCGGATTCAATGAACTGGGTTCTTTCTGAAGATCAAAAAGCAATCACTATACCGTGTTGTGGTTTTTGATGCGTAGGTAAGAACGGTTCTTGCTCAGCCCATAGCAGCCACGTAAAACTTGCAACAACAAAGTAGAGGATGTCTAACTTGTTTTGGCAGGGCATGTTGCGATGTGATATGGTCAAGACATGATGCTAAATTTTATTGTATGAGATGATCATGTTTTGTAACACAGTTTCCGTCAACTGTCAGGAGCCATATGGTTGTCGCTTTATTGTATGAAATGCAATCGCCATGTAATTGCTTTACTTTATCACTAAGCGGTAGTGATAGTCGTAGAAGCAATAGTTGGCAAGACGACAACGATGCTTCGATGGAGATCAAGGTGTCAAGCCGGTGACGATGGTGATCATAACGGTGCTTTGGAGATGGAGATCAAAGGCACAAGATGATGATGGCCATATCATATCACTTATATTGATTGCATATGATGTTTATCCTTTATGCATCTTATTTTGCTTAGTTCGGCGGTAGCATTATAAGATGATCTCTCACTAAATTTCAAGGTATAAGTGTTCTCCCTGAGTATGCACTGTTGCTACAGTTCGTCGTGCCGAGACACCACATGATGATCGGGTGTGATAAGCTCTACGTTCACATACAACGGGTGCAAGCCAGTTTTGCACACGCGGAATACTCGGGTTAAACTTGACGATCCTAGCATATACAGATGTGGCCTCGGAACACTTAGACCGAAAGGTCGAGCATGAATCATCTAGTAGATATGATCAACATAGTGATGTTCACCATTGGAAACTACTCCATCTCACGTGATGATCGGACATGGTTTAGTTGATATGGATCACGTGATCACTTAGATGATTAGAGAGATGTCTATCTAAGTGGGAGTTCTTAAGTAATTTGATTAATTGAACTTTAATTTATCATGAACTTAGTACCTGATAGTATTTGGCATGTCTATGTTGTTGTAGATAGATGGCTCGTGATATTGTTTCGTTGAATTTTAATGCGTTCCTAGAGAAAGCTAAGTTGAAAGATGATGGTAGCAACTACACGGACTGGGTCCATAACTTGAGGATTATCCTCATTGCTACACAGAAGAATTACATCCTGGAAGCACCGCTAGGTGAAAAACCTGCTGCAGGAGCAACGCCAGAAGTTGTGAACACCTATCAGAGCAAAGTTGATGACTACTCGATAGTTCAGTGTGCCATGCTTTATGGCTTAGAACCGGGACTTCAACGACGTTTTGAACATGATGGAGCATATGAGATGTTCCATAAGTTGAAGTTAATATTTCAAGCAAATGCCCGGATTGAGAGATATGAAGTCTCCAATAAGTTCTACAGCTGGAAAATGGAGGAGAATAGTTCTGTCAGTGAACATATACTCAGAATGTCTGGGTGCAACAACCACTTGACTCAGCTAGGAGTTAATCTTCCTGATGATATTGTCATTGACAGAGTTCTTCAATCACTACCACCAAGCTACAAAAGCTTCATGATGAACTATAATATGCAAGGGATGGATAAGACTATTCTCGAGCTCTTCGCAATGCTAAAGGCTGCGGAGATAGAAATCAAGAAGGGGCATCAAGTGTTGACTGTCAACAAGACCACTAGTTTCAAGAAAAGGGGTAAAGGGAAGAAGGGGAACTTCAAGAAGAACAGCAAGCCTGTTGCTGCTCAAGTGAAGAAACCCAAGTCTGGACCTAAGCCTGAAACTGAGTGCTTCTACTGCAAAGGGACTGGTCAGTGGAAGTGGAACTGCCCCAAGTATTTGGCGAAGAAGAATGATGGCAAAGTGAAAGGTATATTTGATATACATCTTATTGATGTGTACCTTACTAATGCTCGCAGCAGTGCCTGGGTATTTGATACTGGTTTAGTTGCTAACATTTGCAACTCGAAACAGGGGCAACAGATTATGCGAAGATTGGCTAAGGACGAGGTGACGATGCGCATGGGAAATGGTTCCAAAGTCTATGTGATCTCCGTCGGCACGATACCTCTACATCTACCTTCGGGATTAGTTTTAGACCTAAATAATTGTTATTTGGTGCCAACGTTGAGCATGAACATTATATCTGGATCTTGTTTGATGCAAGACGGTTATTCATTTAAATCGGAGAATAATGGTTGTTCTATTTATATGAGTAATATCTTTTATGGTCATGCACCCTTGGTGAGTGGTCTATTTTTACTAAATCTTGATAGTAGTGATACACATGTTCATAGTATTGAAGCCAAAAGATGCATAGTTAATAATGATAGTGTAACTTATTTGTGGCACTGTCGTTTGTGTCATATTGGTGTAAAACGCATGAAGAAACTCCATTCTGATGGACTTCTGGAATCACTTGATTATGAATCACTTGGTACTTGCGAACCATGCCTCATGGGCAAGATGACTAAAACACCGTTCTCCGAAACAATGGAGCGAGCAACAGAGTTATTGGAAATCATACATACTGATGTATGTGGTCCAATGAACATTGAGGCTCGCGGCGGATATCATTATTTTCTCACCTTCACAGATGATTTGAGAAGATATGGGTATATCTAGTTAATGAAACATAAGTCTAAAACATTTGAAAAGTTCAAAGAATTTCAGAGTGAAGTGGAAAATCATCATAACAAGAAAATAAAGTTTCTACGATCTGATCATGGAGGAGAATATTTGAGTTACGAGTTTGGTCTTCATTTTAAACAATGCGGAATAATTTCGCAACTCACGCCACCCGGAACACCACAGCGTAATGGCGTGTCCGAATGTCGTAATAGTACTTTACTAGATATGGTGCGATCTATGATGTCTCTTACTGATTTACCGCTATCATTTTGGGGTTATGCTTTAGAGACGACTGCTTTCACGTTAAATAGGGCACCATCTAAATCCGTTGAGATGACACCTTATGAACTGTGGTTTGGCAAGAAACCCAAGTTGTTGTTTCTTAAAGTTTGGGGTTGCGATGCTTATGTGAAGAAACTTCAACCTGATAAGCTCAAACCCAAATCGGAGAAATGTGTCTTCATAGGATACCCAAAGGAGACTGTTGGGTACACCTTCTATCACATATCCGAAGGCAAGATATTCGTTGCTAAGAATGGATCCATTCTAGAGAAGGAGGTTCTCTCAAAAGAAGTGAGTGGGAGGAAAGTAGAACTTGATGAGGTAATTGTACCTTCTCCCTTATTGGAAATTAGTTCATCACTAAAATCAGTTCCAGTGATTCTACACCAGTAAGTGAGGAAGCTAATGATGATGATCATGAAACTTCTGATCAAGTTACTACCGAACCTTGTAGGGTCAACCAGAGTGAGATCCGCACCAGAGTGGTACGGTAATCCTGTTCTGGAAGTCATGTTACTTGACCATGATGAACCTACGAACTATGAGGAAGTGATGATGAGCCCAGATTCCGCAAAATGGCTAGAGGCCATGAAATATGAGTTGGGATCCATGTATGAGAACAAGGTGTGGACTTTGGTTGACTTGCCCGTTGATCAGCAGGCAGGCCATAGAGAATAAATGGATCTTCAAGAAGAAGACTAACGCTGACGGTACTGTTACTGTCTACAAAGCTTGACTTGTTGCAAAAGGTTTTCGACAAGTTCAAGGAGTTGACTACGATGAGACCTTCTCACCCGTAGCGATCCTTAAGTCCGTCTGAATCATGTTAGCAATTGCCGCATTTTATGATTATGAAATTTGGCAAATGGATGTCAAAACTCCATTCCTTAATGGATATCTTAAAGAAGAGTTGTATATGATGCAACCAGAAGGTTTTGTCGATCCAAAAGGTGCTAACAAAGTGTGCAAGTTCCAGCGATCCATTTATGGACTGGTGCAAGCCTCTCGGAGTTGGAATATACGCTTTGATTGTGTGATCAAAGCATATATTTTATACAGACTTTTGGAGAAGCCAATATTTACAGGAAAGTGAGTGGGAGCTCTGTAGCATTTCTGATATTATATGTAGATGACATATTGTTGATCGGAAATGATACTGAATTTCTGAATAGCATAAAAGGATACTTGAATAAGAATTTTTCAATGAATACCTCGGTGAACCTACTTATATATTGGGCATCAAGATCTATAGAGATAGATCAAGACGCTTAATTGGACTTTCACAAAGCACATACCTTGATAAAGTTTTGAAGAAGTTCAAAATGGATCAGGCAAAGAAAGGGTTCTTGCCTGCGTTACAAGGTGTGAAGTTGAGTCAGACTCAATGCCCGACCACTGCAGAAGATAGAGAGAAAATGAAAGTCATTCCCTATGCCTCAGCCATAGGTTATGTCATGTATGCAATGTTGTGTACCAGACCTGATGTGTGCCTTGCTATTAGTTTAGAAGGGAGGTACCAAAGTAATCCAGGAGTGGGTCACTGGACAGCGGTCAAGAACATCCTGAAATACCTGAAAAGGACTAAGGATATGTTTCTCGTTTATGGAGGTGCCAAATAGCTCGTCGTAAATGGTTACGTTGATGCAAGCTTTGACACTGATCCGGATGACTCTAAGTCACAAACCGGATACGTATTTTTATTAAATGGAGGAGGTGTCAGTTGGTGCAGTTCCCAGCAGAGCATTGTGGCGGGATCTATATGTGAAGCGGAGTACATAGTTGCTTCAGAAGCAGCAAATGAAGGAGTCTGGATGAAGGAGTTCATATCCGATCTAGGTGTCATACCTAGTGCATCGGGTATTCGGTACTAGGATCGGTTGGATCGTGAAGAGGTACAACTACATCAACCGCGTTGTCATAACGCTTCCGCTTACGGACTACGAGGGTATGTGGACAACACTCTTCCCCTCTCATTGCTATGCATCACCATGATAGATCTTGCGTGTGCGTAGGTATTTTTTTTGAAATTACTGCGTTCCCCAACAGTCTTGTCTATGATTCGGATGTGGTACATATTATCTTTTATAACTATTTGTTTCATTTAGTGTTTATGACAAGTATGCCGACGAACGTGACATATATTTTTTAACTAGGAGGTATGTGAACCAGAAATTCCAACCGACCCTATTGTCGAGAGGTTAAATTTAGTTGAAGAAGAAAACAATTACTTAAAGGAAAAATTGAAAAAAAAAATGAGGAGAATATGATATTGGAGTTGCATGTTGCGGATATCGTCGATGATCACAAGATCAAGATGGATGCAATGCGCTTGAAGATTAGAAAAATTAGAAAATATGCCATTCATACTTAGGCTTGGTATCATTATGCCGTTGGATCAATTGTTACCTTAGTTGCGATTATGATCGCATTTGTTGTTGCATTGAAATGTTTTAGATAGTTTCAATGTATGGTTTAATTAGATGCTCTGGAGAGCTATATGTTGTTCAATGAGAACTATGTATGTACTTTGGTTTTAATGTGATGATGAACTTCTATTAATTTGGTCACTTCTGTATTCATGATGTTCTGTAATGGTTTTTGACACACTTAATTATATATAATGCACGCAGATGAACCGGCAATGGATGTACAGTAATAGACGCACCTCCGAGTACATTAAGGGCGTGCATAATTTTCTTGAAGTGGCTGAGGCAAACAAGTAGAATGGTTTTATGTGTTGTTCGTGCCCTATATGTGGGAATACGAAGTCTTACTCTGACCGGAAAATTGTTCACACCCACCTGCTTTATAAGGGTTTCATGCCACACTATAATGTTTGGACCAACCACGGATAAAGAGGGGTTATGATGGAAGACACCAAAGAAGAAGAGGATGATGACAACTATGTGCCCCCTGAATACGGTGATGCTACAACGGGCGAAGCTGAAGATCAATAGGAACCAGACGATGTGCCCGATGATGATTTTCGCTAGGTCATTGTTGATGCAAAGAGACAATGCGAAAGTGAAAAGGAGAAGCTGAAGTTCGATCGCATGTTAGAGGATCACAAAAAAGCGGTGTACCCCAATTGCGAAGATGGCAACACAAAGCTCGGTACCACACTGGAATTGCTGCACTCGAAGGCAAAGAATGGTGTACCTGACAAAGGATTTGAGAAGCTACTGAAAATATTGAAGAAGAAGCTTCCAAAGGATAATGAATTGCCCGACACTACGTACGCAGCAAAGAAGGTTGTATGCCCTCTAGGATTGGAGGTGCCAAAGATACATGCATGCCCTAATGACTGCATCCTCTACCACGGTGCGTACGAGGATTTGAACGCATGCCCGGCATGCGGTGCATTGCGGTATAAGATCAGACAAGATGACCCTGGTGATGTTGAGGGTGAGCGCCCAGGAAGAGGGTTCCTACCAAGGTGATGTGGTATGCTCCTATAATACCACGGTTGAAACGTCTGTTCAGAAACAAAGATCATGTCAAGTTGATGCGATGGCACAGAGAGGACCGTAAGAAAGACGGGAAGTTGAGAGCACCCACGGATGGGTCGCGGTGGAGAAAAATCGAGAGAAAGTACTGGGAGGACTTTACAGGTGACGCAAGGAACATATGGTTTGGTAGAGTGGATGGCATTAATACTTTTGGGGAGCAGAGCAGCAATCATAGCACCTGGCCCGTGACTCTATGTATCTATAACCTTCCTCCTTGGTTGTGCATGAAGTGGAAGTTCATTATGATGCCAGTTCTCATCCAAGGCCCTAAGCAACCCGGCAACGACATTGATGTGTACCTAAGGTCATTAGTTGAAGAACTTTTACAGTTGTGGAATGGAAATGGTGTGCCTGTGTGGGATGAGTACAAACAGCAAGAATTTGACCTGCATGCGTTGCTGTTTGTAACCATCAATGATTGGCATGCACGCACTGTTTAGATGACACTGAAAGTATATAACTGGACAAATGCAGGAAGAATGTGTACCTGGGGCATCGTCGATTTCTTCCGACCAACCATCAATGTCGAAAGAAAGGCAAGCATTTCAAAGGCAAGGCAGATCACTGGAAGAAGCCCACCGTCTGTACCGGTGATCACATACTTGCTATGGTCAATAATTTACAAGTAATCTTTAGAAAGGGTCCCGGCGGACTATCTGTTCTGAATGACGCTGAGGGACGCACGTCCATGTGGAAGAAGTGAGGGAAATATTCCCTAGAGGCAATAATAAAGTTGTTATTTATATTTCCTTATATCATGATAAATGATTATTATTCATGCCAGAATTGTATTAACCGGAAACTTAGTACATGTGTGAATACATAGACAAACAAAGTGTCCCTAGTATGCCTCTACTAGACAAGCTCGTTAATCAAAGATGGTTAAGTTTCCTGACCATAGACATGTGTTGTCATTTGATGAACGGGATCACATCATTAGAGAATGATGTGATGGACAAGACCAATTCGTTAGCTTACCATAATGATAGTTTAGTTTTATTGATATTGCTTTCACAATGACTTATACATGTTCCTCTGACTATGATATTATGCAACTCCCGAATACCGGAGGAACACCTTGTGTGCTATCAAACGTCACAACGTAACTGGGTGATTATAAAGATGCTCTACAGGTGTCTCTGATGGTGTTGGTTGACTTGGCATAGATCAAGATTAGGATTTGTCACTCCGTGTATCGGAGAGGTATCTCTGGGCCCTCTCGGTAATGCACATCACTATGAGCCTTGCAAGCAATGTGACTAATGAGTTAGTTACAGGATGATGCATTACGGAACGAGTAAAGAGACTTGCTGGTAACGAGATTGAACTAGGTATGTTGATACCGACGATCGAATCTCAGGCAAGTAACATACCGATGAGAAAGGGAATGACGTATGTTGTTATGTGGTTTGAGCGATAAAAATCTTTGTAGAATATGTAGGAGGCAATATGAGCATCCAGGTTCCACTATTGGTTATTGACTGGAGATGTGTCTCGGTCTTGTATACATAGTTCTCGAACCCGTAGGGTCTGCACGCTTGATGTTCGATGACGATTTGTATTATGAGTTATGTGATTTGATGACTGAAGTTTGTTCGGAGTCCTGGATGAGATCACAGACATGATGAGGTGTCTCCAAATGGTCGAGAGGCAAAGGTTCATATATTGAAAGGTTACATTCGGACACCGGAATGGTTTCCGAAAGTTTCGGATAAGTTTCAAAGTACCGCGGGTTACCGGAACCCCCCCTCCCCATCGGGGGAAGATAATGGGCCAACATGGGCCTTAGTGGCGGAGAGAGGGCCGGCCATAGGATGTAGCGCGAGCCCCCCTGCCAATCCAAATTGGACAAGGGGTGGGGGCGACGCCCCACCTTTACCTCTGCTACTCCTTCTCTCTTTCCCCCTTTGCTACTCCGGAAAAGAAAAAAAGGAGAGGGGAATCCTACTAGGACTAGGATCGATTGTATTGTGAAGACGTTAGGACTCCCCACACTTGGCCTCCTAGTAGGACTCCCCACACTTTAATACTCCTTCTCTCTTTTCCCCTTTGCTACTCCTTCTCTCTTTCCCCCTTCTCTCTTTCTCCTAGTAGGACTCCCCACACTTTGCCTCCTCCTCCTCCCCCTTTATATACGGAGGCGGGGGCACCCCAAAGGCACAACAGACATCTCTTAACCATGTGCGGTGCCCCCCTCCATAGTTTACCACCGCAGTCATATCGTCGTAGTGCTTAGGCGAAGACCTACGCCGGTAGCTTCATCACCACCGTTGCCACACCGTCGTGCTGACGGAACTCTCCCTCGTCCTCAACTGGATCAAGAGCTCGGGGACGTCATCGTGCTGAACGTGTGCTGAAGATGGAGGTGCCGTACGTTCGGTGCTAGGATCGATTGTATCGTGAAGATGTTCGACTACATCAACCGTGTTACTAAACGCTTTCGCTTTCGGTCTATGAGGGTACGTGGACACACTCTCCCCTCTCATTGCTATGCATCTCCTAGTTAGATCTTGCATGATCGTACGAATTTTTTTGAATTACTACGTTCCCCAACAAGAAGAAATCTATATTTTGGAACCTACCCTACTGGAAAGACCTAGTGGTCCGCTCTTCAATCGATGTGATGCATGTGATGAAGAATCTTTGTGTGGACCTGCTAGGATTTTTGGGCGTGTATGGGAAGACAAACGATACACTGGAGGCACGGGAGGACCAGCAACGTGTGCATGAAAAAGATGGCATGCCTCCAAAGCAGTATGAAGGTCCTGCCAGCTACGCTCTTACCAAAGAAGAGAAGGAAATCTTCTTTGAATGCCTTCTTAGTATGAAGCTCCCATCTGGCTTCTCGTAGAGTATAAAGGGAATAATAAATATGCCAGAGAAAAAGTTCCAGAACCTAAAGGCTCATGACTACCACGTGATTATGACGCAACTGCTTCCGGTTGCATTGAGGAGGCTTCTACCGGAAAACGTTCGATTAGCCATTGTGAAGCTATGTGCATTCCTCAATGCAATCTGTCAGAAGGTGATTGATCCAGAAATCCTGCCAAGGTTAAGGAGTGATTGCTACCTCCTAAGCACTGCGTTGGTTTTCCCTTGAAGAGGAAAGGGTGATGCAGCAAAGTAGCATAAGTATTTCCCTCAGTTTTTGAGAACCAAGGTATCAATCCAGTAGGAGACCACGCGCAAGTCCCCTCGTACCTACACAAACAAATAAGAACCTCGCAACCAACGCGATAAAGGGGTTGTCAATCCCTTCACGGCCACTTGCAAGAGTGAGATCTGATAGAGATAATGATAATAAGATAAAGATTTTTGGTATTTTTATGATATAGATTGAAAGTAAAGACTGCAAAATAAAATAGATTGGAAACTTGTATTATGGAAAATATACATGGGGCCATAGGTTTCACTAGTGGCTTCTCTCAAGATAGCATAAGTATTACGGTGGGTGAACAAATTATTGTCGAACAATTGATAGAAAAGCGAGTAATTATGAGAATATCTAGGTATGATCATGTATATAGGCATCACGTCTGTGACAAGTAGACCAACTCTAGCCTGAATCTACTACTATTACTCCACACATCGACCGCTATCCAGCATGCATCTAGAGTATTAAGTTCATAAGAATAGAGTAACGCCTTAAGCAGGATGACATGATGTAGAGGGATAGACTAATGCAATATGATATAAACCCCATCTTTTTATCCTTGATGGCAACAATACAATACGTGTCATTTCCCTTTCTGTCACTGGGATCGAGCACCGCAAGATTGAACCCAAAGCTAAGCACTTCTCCCATTGCAAGAAAGATCAATCTAGCAGGCCAAACCAAACTGTCGAAGAGACTTGCAAAGATAAACCAATCATACGTAAAAGAATTCAGAGAAGAATCAAATATTGTTCATAGATAGACTTGATCATAAACCCACAATTCATCGGATCTCGACAAACACACCGCAAAAAGAGTTACATCGAATAGATCTCCAAGAAGATCGAGGAGATTTGTATTGAGATCCAAAGAGAGAGAAGAAGTCATCTAGCTACTAGCTATGGACCCGAAGGTCTGAGGTAAACTACTCACACATCATCGGAGGGGCCATGGGGTTGATGTAGAGGCCCTCCGTGATCAAGGCCCCCTCCGGTGGAGCTCCGGAAAAGGCCCCAAGATGGGATCTCTTGGGTACAGAAGGTTGCGGTGGTGGAAATAGGGTTTTGTGGTGCTCCTGGACGTTTGCGGCGTACATAGATATATATAGGAGGAAGAAGTAGGTCGGTGGAGCAACGAGGGGCCCACGAGGGTGGAGGGCGCGCCCGGGGGGTAGGCGTGGCCCCCTGCCTCATGGCCACCTCGTTGATTGCTTGACGTCCTCTCCAAGTCCTCTGGATCACGTTTGTTCCAAAAATCACGCTCCCGAAGGTTTCATTTCGTTTGGACTCCGTTTGATATTCCTTTTCTACGAAAAACTGAAATAGGCAAAAAAACAACAATTTGGGCTGGGCCTCCGGTTAATAGGTTAGTCCCAAAAATATTATAAAAGTGTAAAATAAAGCCCATTATCATCCAAAACAGATAATATAATAGCATGGAACAATCAAAAATTATAGATACATTGGAGACGTATCAAGCATCCCCAAGCTTAATTCCTGCTCGTCCTCGAGTAGGTAAATTATAAAAACAGAATTTGTGATGTGGAATGCTTTCTAGAATATACTTCAATGTATTTTTCTCTATTGTGGCATGATTGTTCAGATCGGAAAGATTCAAGATAAAAGTTTATTGTTGAGATAAAAATAGTAATACTCCAAGTATGCTAATCAAGCAATTATGTCTTATCAAAATACCATAGCCAAAGAAAACTTATCCCTACAAAGTCATATAGTTTGGCCATGCTTCATTTTAGTCACACAAAATTCTCTCATCATGTACAACCCCGATGACAAGCCAAGCAATTGTTTCGCAATATATGAGCGCGAGCCATGGACATAGCACTATGGGTGGAATAGAATATGATGATTGAGGTTGTGTGAGAAGACAAAAAGGGAGAAAGTCTCACATTGACACGACTAATCAATGGGCTATGGAGATTCCCACCAATTGATGTCAATGCAAGGAGTAGGGATTGCCATGCAACGGATGCACTAGAGCTATAAATATATGAAAGCTCATCAAAGAAACTAAGTGGTTGTGCATCCAACTTGCTTGATCACGAAGACCTAGGGCAATTTGAGGAAGCCCATCATTGGAATATACAAGCCAAGTTCTATAATGAAAAATTCCCACTAGTATATGAAAGTGACAACATAAGAAATTCTCTATCATGAAGATCATTTTGCTACTTTGAAGCACAAGTGTGGAAAAAGGATAGTAACATTGTCCCTTCTCTCTTTTTCTCTCATTATACTTTTTTTGGGCCTTCTTTCTTTTTTTTTGCCCATTTTCTCTCTTTTTTCGTCCGGAGTCTCATCTCGACTTGTGGGGGAATCATAGTCTCCATCATCCTTTCCTCACGGGACAATGCTCTAATAATGATGATCATCACACTTCTTTTTACTTGCAACTCAAGAATTACAACTCAATACTTAGAACAGAATAAGACTCTATGTGAACGCCTCCGGCGGTGTACCGGGATTGTGATGAATCAAGAGTGACATGTATGGAAAAATTATGAACGGTGGCTTTGCCACAAATACGATGTCAACTACATGAGCATGCAAAGCAATATGACAATGATGATGCGTGTCATAATAAATGGAACGGTGAAAAGTTGTGTGTCAATATATCTCGTAATGGCTATGGAAATGCCATAATAGGTAGGTATGGTGGCTATTTTGAGGAAGATATAAGGAGGCTTATGTGTGATAGAGCATATCATATCACGGGGTTTGGATGCACCGGCAGAGTTTGCACCAACTCTCAAGGTGAGAAAGGGTAATGCACGGTACCGAAGAGGCTAGCAATGATGGAAGGGTGAGAGTGCGTATAATCCATGGACTCAACATTAGTCATAAAGAACTCACATACTTATTGCAAAAATCTACAAGTCATCAAAACCAAGCACTACGCACATGCTCCTAGGGGGGTAGATTGGTAGGAAAAGACCATCGCTCGTCCCCGGCCGCCACTCATAAGGAAAGCAATCAAAGAACACCCCATGCTTCAAATTTGTCACATAACGTTTACCATACGTGCATGCTATAGGACTTGCCAACTTCAACACAAGTATTCATCAATTTCGCAATTACTCAACTAGCACACCTCTAATATTACCACCTTTATATCTCAAAACCATCTATCAAACATCCAACTTCTCTTAGCAGTTAAAATTTATAGCCAAAGTGAATTACCATGCTGTTCTAAGGGTCTCTCAAAATGATATAAGTGAAGCGTGAGAGATCAATTATTTCTATAAAATAGAACCACCGCTGTGCTCTAAAAGATATAAGCGAAGCACTAGAGCAAAAATTATCCAACTCAAAAAATATAAGTGAAGCACATAGAGTATTCTAATAAATTCCAATCAATGTGTGTCTCTCCCAAAAGGTGTGTACAGCAAGGATGATTGTGGTAAACTAAAAAGCAAAGACTCAAATCATACAAGACACTCCAAGCAAAACACATATCATGTGGCGAATAAAAATATAGCTCCAAGTAAAGTTACCGATGGATGAAGACGAAAGAGGGGATGCCTTCCGGGGCATCCCCAAGCTTAGGCTTTTTGGTGTCCTTGGATTTTACCTTGGGGTGCCTTGGGCATCCCCAAGCTTAGGCTTTTTGGTGTCCTTGGATTTTACCTTGGGGTGCCATGGGCATCCCAAAGCTTAGGCTCTTGCCACTCCTTGTTCCATAATCCATCAAATCTTTACCCAAACTTGAAAACTTCACAACACAAAACTTAAAAGAAAATCTTTGTGAGCTCCGTTAGTAAAATAAAACAAACCACCCCTTCAAGGTACTGTAATGAACTCATTATTTATTTATATTGGTGTTAAACCTACTGTATTCCAACTTTTCTATGGTTCATAAACTCTATTACTAGCCACAGATTCATCAAAATAAGCAAACAACACACGAAAATCAGAATCTGTCAAAAACAGAACAGTTTGTAGTAATCTGTAGGTTTCGAATAATTATGGAAACCCAAAAATTCTAAAATAAATTTATGGACGTGAGGAATTTATCTATTAATCATCTTCAAAAATAATTAACTAAATAGCACTCTCCAGTAAAAGATGGAAGCAATTCTCGTGAGCGCTAAAGTTTTTGTTTTTTACAGCAAGATCAAAAATACTTTCCCCAAGTCTTCCCAACGGTTCTACTTGGCACAAACACTAATTAAACACGAAAAACACAACCAAAACAGAGGCTAGATAAATTATTTATTACTATACAGGAACAAAAAGCAAGGAATAAAAATAAAATTGGGTTGTCTCCCAACAAGCGCTATCGTTTAACGCCCCTACCTAGGCATAAAATCAAGGATAGATCTAAGTATTATCATCTTTGGTATGCAATCCATAAGTGGCTCTCATAATAGATTCATAAGGTAATTTAATTTTATTTCTAGGAAAGTTTTCCATGCCCTTCCTTAACGGAAATTGGAATCTAATATTCCCTTCCTTCATATTAATAATTGCACCAATCGTTCTAAGGAAAGGTCTACGAAGAATAATAGGGCATGAAGGATTCCAATCTATATCAAGAACAATGAAATCTACGGGCACATAATTCCGATTTGCAACAATAAGAACATCATTAATTCTTCCCATAGGTTTCTTAATGGTGGAATCCACAAGATGCAATTTTAAAGAACAATCATCAAATTCATGAAACCTAGCAAATCACATAAAGTTTTAGGAATCGTGGAAACACTAGCACCCAAATTACACAAAGCATAGCATTCATCATATTTAATTTTTATTTTAATTGTAGGTCCCCACTCATCATAAAGTTTTCTAGGGATAGAAACTTCCAACTCAAGTTTTTTCTTCATAAGATTGCATTAAAGCATCAATGATATGTTTAGTAAAAGCTTTATTTTGACTATAAGCATGAGGAGAATTTAGCACGGATTGCAACAAGGAAATACAATCTATCAAAGATAAATTATCATAATTAAATTCCTTGAAATCCAAGATAGTGGGTTCATTGCTATTTAAAGTCTTGACCTCTCCAATCCCACTTTTATCAATTTTTGCATCAAGATCTAAAAACTCCGAATCATTGGGACGCCTTCTAACTAAAGTTGACTCATCTCCAGTCCCATCATTATCAATATTCATATTGCAAAACAAAGATTTAATAGGGGACACATAAATCACTTTTAGATCTTCATTTTTATTATCATGGAAACTAGAAGAACACGCTTTCACAAAGCAATCTTTTTAGCACGCATCCTAGCGGTTCTTTCTTTGCACTCATCAACCAAAATTCTCATGGCTTTGAGAGACTAATTGATATCATTCTTAGGTGGAATAGATCTAAGTTTCAAAGAATCAACATCAAGAGAAATTATATCCACGTTCCTAGGCAACTTATCAATCTTAAGCATTTTTTCTTCAATCAAAGCATTGAAACTCTTTTGCGAACTAATAAATTCTTTAATATTAGATTCAAAATCAGAGGGCATCTTATTATAATTTCCATAAGAATTGTTGTAGGAATTACCATAATTATTAGAGGAATTGCTAGGAAACGGCCTAGAATTGAAATTACCTCTATACGCGTTGTTACCAAAATTGTTCCTACCAACAACATTCACATCCATAGATTCATTATTATTCTCAATCATAGTAGACAAAGGCATATCATTGGGACCAGTAGGAGCACTCTTATTAGCAAACAATTTCATAAGTTCATCCATCTTTCCACTCAAAACATTAATCTCTTCAATTGCATGCACCTTTTTACTAGTAGATCTTTCAGTGTGCCATTGAGAATAATTAACCATAATATTATCTAGGAGTTTGGTAGCTTATCCTAAAGTAATTTCCATAAAAGTGCCTCCCGCGGCCGAATCTAAAAGATTTCTAGAAGCAAAATTCAATCCAACATAAAAATGTTGTATAATCATCCATAAATTCATACCATGTGTAGGGCAATTACGTATCATTAATTTCATCCTCTCCCAAGATTGTGCAACATGCTCATGATCAAGTTGCTTAAAATTCATAATATCGTTTCTAAGAGAGATGATCTTAGCGGGAGGAAAATACTTAGAGATAAAAGCATCTTTGCACTTATTCCATGAATCAATACTGTTTTTAGGTAAAGACGAAAACCAAGCTTTAGCACGATCTCTAAGAGAAAACGGAAATAGCTTAAGTTTAACAATATCATTATCCACATCTTTCTTCTTTTGCATATCACACAAATCAACACAGTTGTTTAGATGGGTAGCGGCATCTTCACTAGGAAGGCCAGAAAACGGATATTTCATGACAAGATTCAGCATCGGTAAGAGGAGCAATCGGAGTGCTAATAAAAACATTATTGTTTGTATTGGCAAAGTCACACAATTTAGTATTATCTTGAGCCATCATGACAAGCAAGCTATCCAACACACAAGCAAACAAGGGAAGAAAAAGCAAACAGAAAGAGAGGGCGAAAGGAAAAGAGGGCGAATAAAACGGCAAGGGTGGAGTGGGGGAGAGGAAAATGAGAGGCAAATGGCAAATAATGTAATGCGAACGATAAGAGTAGTGATGGGTACTTGGTATGTCTTGACTTGGCGTAGATCTCCCTGGCAACGGCGCCAGAAATCCTTCTTGCTACCTCTTCAGCACTGCGTTGGTTTTCCCTTGAAGAGGAAAGGGTGATGCAGCAAAGTAGCGTAAGTATTTCCCTCAGTTTTTGAGAACCAAGGTATCAATCCAGTAGGAGACCACGCGCAAGTCACCTCGTACCTACACAAACAAATAAGAACATCGCAACCAACGCTATAAAGGGGTTGTCAATCCCTTCACGGCCACTTGCAAGAGTGAGATCTGATAGAGATAATGATAATAAGATAAATATTTTTGGTAATTTTATGATATAGATTGAAAGTAAAGACTGCAAAATAAAATAGATTAGAAACTTGTATGGTGGAAAATAGACCCGGGGCCATAGGTTTCACTAGTGGCTTCTCTCAAGATAACATAAGTATTATGGTGGGTGAACAAATTACTGTCGAACAATTGATAGAAAAGCGAATGATTATGAGAATGTCTAGGTATGATCATGTATATAGGCATCACGTCCGTGACAAGTAGACTGGCTCGAGCCTGCATCTACTACTATTACTCCACACATCGACCGCTATCCAGCATGCATCTAGAGTATTAAGTTCATAAGAACAGAGTAACGCCTTAAGCAAGATGACGTGATGTAGAGGGATAGACTAATGCAATATGATATAAACCCCATATTTTTATCCTTGATGGCAACAACACAATACGTGTCATTTCCCTTTCTGTCACTGGGATCGAGCACCGCAAGATTGAACCCAAAGCTAAGCACTTCTCCCATTGCAACAAAAGATCAATCTAGCAGGCCAAACCAAACAATCGAAGAGACTTGCAAAGATAAACCAATCATACATAAAAGAATTCAGAGAAGATTCAAATATTGTTCATAGATAGACCTGAACATAAACCCATAATTCATCAGATCTCGACAAACACGTCGCAAAAAGAGTTACATCGAATAGATCTCCAAGAAGATCAAGGAGAACTTTGTATTGAGATCCAAAGAGAGAGAGAAGAAGCCATCTAGCTACTAGCTATGGACCCGAAGGTCTGACGTAAACTACTCACACATCATCGGAGGGGCCATGGAGTTGATGTAGAGGCCCTCCGTGATCAAGGCCCCCTCCGGCGGAGCTCCGGAAAAGGCCCCGAGATGGGATCTCTTGGGTACAGAAGGTTGCGACGGTGGAAATAGGGTTTCGTGGTGCTCCTGGATGTTTGCGAGGTACGTAGATATATATAGGTGGAAGAAGTAGGTTGGTGGAGCAACGAGGGGCCCATGAGGGTGGAGGGCGCGCCTAGGGGGTAGGGGCGCCCCCTACCTCTTGTGGCTGCCTTGTTGATTGATTGACGTCCACTCCAAGTCCTATGGATCACGTTTGTTCCAAAAATCACCCTCCCAAAGGTTTCATTCCGTTTGGACTCCGTTTGATATTTCTTTTCTACGAAATACAGAAATAGGCAAAAAACAACAATTTGGGTTGGGCCTCCGGTTAATAGGTTAGTCCCAAAAATAATATAAAAGTGTAAAATAAATCCCATTATCATCCAAAACAGATAATATAATAGCATGGAACAATCAAAAATTATAGATACATTGGAGACATATCAGTGATGTGGCGCAATGTCTTGTCAGTTTCAAGCTGGTTTTCCCACCATCCTTCTTAAATATCATGATGCACGTCCTAGTTCATCTAGTCGACAAGATTGTCGTTCTGGGCCCTGTATTTCTACACAATATGTTCCCCTTTGAGAGTTTCATGAGAGTCCAAAAGAAATATGTCTGTAACCGCGCTAGGCTAGAAGGAAGCATCTCCATGGGCCATCAAACAGAGGATGTCATTGGGTTTTGTGTTGACTTCATTCCTGACCTTAAGAAGATTGGTCTCCCTCAATCGCGGTATGAGGGGAGACTGACTGGAAAAGGCACGCTAGAAGGGGACTCAATAATATGTAGGAACGGGCATTCTTGGTCTCAAGCACACTACACAGTTCTACAGAATTCTACCTTGGTGACCTCGTATGTCGATGAACACAAGAATATTCTGCGCTCCAATAACCCGGAGAAGTGTGACGACTGGATTACATGTGAACACATCAGGACTTTTGGCAGTTGGTTGCAAACAAGTCTCAGGGGTGACAACACTGTTTTTGATAAGCTGTACTCGTTGCCAGGGGACCATCTTCGACTGTATTGACTTACAAAGGGTACGAGATAAATGAGAATACATTTTACATGGTCGCCCAAGATCAAAAGAGCACCAAGCAAAATAGCGGTGTCCGCTTTGGTGCAGCAACCAAGAGGGGAAAGGACACATATTATGGTTACATAGTGGACATATGGGAACTTGACTATGGACATGATTTTAAGGTCCCTTTGTTTCAGCGCAAATGGGTCAATCAGGAGGTGGGGTACAGGTAGACCCACAGTACGGAATGACAACAATGGATCTGAAGAATCTTGGGTACACAGACGCACCATTCATCCTAGCCAATGATGTGGCACGGGTTTTCTATGTGAAGGACATGTCTACCAAACTAAGAAAAATAAAAGATGAGGAAGTGAATACATCATACGATGACCCAAAGAGCCACATAGTTCTTTCAGGAAAAAGAGTCATCATGGGATTGGAGGGCAAGACAGATATGTCTGAAGATTATGAAAAGTGTCATGAAATTCCTCCCTTCAAAGTCAAGGCTGACCCAAGCACCCTGTTAAACGATGAAGATTATCTATGGTTACGGTGCAATAAGCAATGGACACAGGCAAAGAAAAAGTGAAGACTTTCTCTCCACAACTATTATGATGATGACTTTGATCTAGAATATCACTGTAGCTACATGTGAAGAAATGAAATGCCTTTTGTAACAGATGAGTTTCCGTATGAAACCCTGATACAGATTGTTCGTTTTGTACATGAAGTGCATCTAGTCTTTGCCGTAACCCTCTCAAATTTTTATAACATGCTATGTGGGTGAAATGATGATACCATGCCAAATTTCAACCTTTTTAGAGTTCTTTTGTAGCGCTTTTCAATTTCAGGGTCATTTAGCTTTAAAAAATCAGTAAATGCATGAAAAATACAAGATGAAGTCAGAAAGGGTTGAAAATTGATGATGTGGCTTTGAATGGTTCATTTTGAACACACAAAAAGTTTGGAGTTCAAATAAGTTCAAAAAATGAAATACCTTTGTAACAGATGAGTTTTCATCCGAAACCCTGATACTTCGAAAGAGATTGTCCGTCTTATACATGAAGTGCATCCAGTTTTTGCCGTAACCCTATCAACTTTTTATAACATGCTATGTGGGTGAAATGATGATACCGTGTCAACTTGCAACCTTTTTAGAGTGCATTTGTAGTTCTTTTCAATTTCAGGGTCATTTAGCTCAAAAAATCAATAATGCATGAAAAATACCAAATGAAGTCAGAAAGGGTTGAAAATTGATGATGTGGCTTTAAATGGTGCATTTTGAAGAAACAAAAAGTCTAGAGTTCAACACTAGTAGAAAAAGGGCCTTCAGTCCCGGTTCATAAGGGCCTTTAGTCCCGGTTCTGGAACCGGGACTAAAATGTCGGTACTAATGCCTCTCCCTTTAGTCCCAGTGACCCGGGACTAAAGGGCGCGGCCACGTGGAGCTCCACCTTTAGTCCCGGTTGGTAAGACCAACCGGGACTAAAGGAAATTTTATGATTTTTTTTGGGAATTTTTTTTTTGAAATTTGTTTTTATTTTTTTTATTTTCAAATTTCTGAATTATTTTAACCTCTAGTCTGTAATCACCACCCCTCATCACTTCTCAATTTATCCTCTAATCACCCCTCATCATTCCAAATCATCTAACTTCCCGAACGGTCACCCATCCTCCCACTCCCCCAGCCTGAGCACGCTTAACTTCTGGGTTCTATTCTCCCTCGCTCCAAGTTTGCACTTGTTGTTTTCCTGACAATACTAAGATGTCAATCCTATTAACCTTCAGGAATTTTGCTTGAGCATGAAGTGACACATTTCATAGTTTTATTTTGAAACTATTGTTTTAAAAAACAATAATTATTTAGTAACACTAATATTTCTTGAATAATTAGTTTGACCATTGTTTGACCACAGTTTGACCAGATTTGACCAAAATTGAAATAACTGAAATAATTATTTAGTAACACTAATATTCTAGAATAATTAGTTTGACCATTGTTTGACCAGCCCACTGTTTGAATTTTTTTCGATTTTTTTCACTGTAGATCTTAAAAGCCCCGTAACTTTTTTTCTATTAGGTTTTTGAGAATTTTGAAAATGTTTAACGGGGTTCCCCTGATTAAATTCGGATGTAACTTTTCGAGTAGATGATTTTTCATATAAAAAACTTTTTCATCCGAGTTAGTATGCAAAAGTTATGCCCATTTTTACAAATTTCAGAGAGATTTTGCAAATAAAGTCAAAATTCACATTTGCAAATTTTCCCAACAACTAGACCACATATCACATGGGAAACTTATTTTCTTTTATTTTTTGACATTTCCATCATTTTATTTTATTTTTTTT
>NC_041388.1:714837219-714838728 GCF_002162155.2 Triticum dicoccoides | reverse complement strand
TTTTTTTAAAACTGAAAAGGCGATCCACAGGGGGGGTAGAGTTTGAAAATGGGACCTTTAGTACCAGTTTGTGGCACGAACCGGGACTAAAGGTCTCATCCCCATTAGTCCCGGTTCATGCCTCAAACCGGGACTAAAGGTCTAATCTTTAGTCCCGGTTTGAGGCATGAACCAGGACCAATGGTTGTGGGCCAGGAGCGAGGCCCATTGGTCCCGGTTCATCCCACCAACCGGGACCAAAAGGTCCAGATGAACCGGGACCAATGGCCCACGTGGCCCAGGCCGGCCCCCTGGGCTCACGAACCGGGACCAATGCCCCCATTGGTCCCGGTTCTGGACCGAACCGGGACTAATGGGGTTACCCGGCCTGGACCAAAGCCCCCTTTTCTACTAGGCTTGCCCTTGGTGGCGTCGTAGCAGCCCATGGTCTGAAACCAGTAGACTGCTCTCGTGCGCCACCTCTTATATTACGCCCTGAGGGAGTCCTGGATTAGGGGGTCTTCGGACAGCCGGACTATATCCTTTGGCCGGACTGTTGGACTATGAAGATACAAGATCGAAGACTGCGTCCCGTGTTCGGATAGGACTCTACTTGGCGTGGAAGGCAAGCTAGGCAGTACGGATATGGATATCTCCTCCTTTGTAACCGACCTTGTGTAACCCTAACACCCTCCGGTGTCTATATAAACCTTTAGTACCGGTTTGTGGCACGAACCGGGACTAAAGGTCTCATCCCCATTAGTCCCGGTTCGTGCCTCAAACCGGGACTAAAGGTCTAATCTTTAGTCCCGGTTTGAGGCACGAACCGGGACCAATGGTTGTGGACCAGGAGCGAGGCCCATTGGTCCCGGTTCATCCCACCAACCGGGACCAAAAGGTCCAGATGAACCGGGACCAGTGGCCCACATGGCCCGGGCGGCCCCCTGGGCTCACGAACCGGGACCAATGCCCCCCATTGGTCCCGGTTCTGGACTGAACCGGGACTAATGGGGTTACCCGGCCTGGAGCAAAGCCCCCTTTTCTACTAGGCTTGCCCTTGGTGGCGTCATAGCAGCCCATGGTCTGAAACCAGTAGACTGCTCTCATGCGCCACCTCTTATATTGCGCCCTGAGGGAGTCCTGGATTAGGGGGTCTCCGGAGAGCCGGACTATATCCTTTGGCCGGACTGTTGGACTATGAAGATACAAGATCGAAGACTGCGTCCCGTGTCCGGATAGGACTCTACTTGGCGTGGAAGGCAAGCTAGGCAGTACGGATATGGATATCTCCTCCTTTGTAACCGACCTTGTGTAACCCTATCACCCTCCGGTGTCTATATAAACCGGAGGGTTTTAGTCCGTAGGACAACAGACAATCATACCATAGGCTAGCTTCTAGGGTTTAGCCTCTCTGATCTCGTGGTATATCAACTCTTGTAATACTCATATCATCAAGAATAAATCAAGCAGTGCGTAGGGTTTTACCTCCATCAAAAGGGCCCGAATCCTGGGTAAAACATTGTGTCCCCT
>NC_041388.1:714818777-714837209 GCF_002162155.2 Triticum dicoccoides | reverse complement strand
CCGGTTTGAGGCACGAACCGGGACCAATGGTTGTGGTCCAGGAGCGAGGCCCATTGGTCCCGGTTCATCCCACCAACCAGGACCAAAAGGTCCAGATGAACCGGGACCAATGGCCCACGTGGCTCGGCCGGCCCCCTGGGCTCACGAACCGGGACCAATGCCCCCATTGGTCCCGGTTCTGGACTGAACCGGGACTAATGGGGTTACCCGGCCTGGACCAAAGCCCCTTTTTCTACTAGTGCAAATAAGTTCAAAAGATGAAATCCGTTTGTAACAGATGAGTTTTCGTATGAAACCATGATACTTCGAAAGAGATTGTTTGTTTTGTACACGAAGTGCATCCAGTTTTTGTCGTAACCCTCTCAACTTTTTATAACATGCTATGTGGGTGAAATGATGATATCATGCCAACTTTCAACCTTTTCAGAGTTCATTTGTAGTGCTTTTCAATTTCAAGGTCATTTAGCTTTAAAAATCAGTAAATGCATAAAAATGCCAGATGAAGTCAGAAAGGGTTGAAAATTGATGATGTGGCTTTGAATGGTTCATTTTGAACACACAAAAGTCTCGAGTTCAAATAAGTTCAAAAAATAAAATACCTTTATAACAGATGAGTTTTCGTCCGAAACCCTGATACTTCAAAAGAGATTGTCTGTCTTGTACACGAAGTGCATCCAGTTTTTGTCATAACCCTATCAACTTTTTATAACATGCTATGTGGGTGAAATGATGATACCATGTCAACTTTCGACCTTCTCGGAGTTCATTTGAAGTGCTTTTCAATTTCAGGGTCATTTAGCTCAAAGAATCGGAAAAATATCAAATGACGTCAGAAAGGGTTGAAAATTGATGATGTGGCTTTGAATGGTGCATTTTGAACACACAAAAAGTTTGGAGTTTAAATAAGTTCAAAAAATGAAATCCCTTTGAAATAGATGACTTTCCGTATGAAACCCTGATACTTCGAAAGAGATTGTCCATTTTGTACACGAAGTGCATCCATTTTTTGTCGTGACTCTCTCAACTTTTTAGCACATGCTATGTGGGTGAAATGATGATACCATGCCAACTTTCAACCTTTTCAGAGTTCATTTGTAGTGCTTTTCAATTTTATGGTCATTTAGCTCAAAGAATGAACTAATAGCAAAAAGGATGAACTAAAAATAATCAATTAAACTATTCTATTAAGATCAACAAAAACAAAACTATAATATTATTCAATAGCAAAAAGAATCAACTAAAAAGCTTTTATAAAACTCTAATAGCAAAAGGAATCAACTAAAATGCTTTTATAAACCTCTAGTATTTTTGAAACTAAAATTATATAAAATTTATGCAACTAAAATTATCAAAGTATTTTCTGTTCAAAACATTAATAGCAAAAAGAATTTTCATAAAGAATTTTTTTGTTAGAAACTTTAATAGCAAACTAAAATAACAAAATCTATTTTTGATTAAAACAGATATTTAAAATAACCTAAAAATTACGATATTGAATATAATGATAAAACACAGTAATATTAAATAGCAGGAAAAAGAATCACTCAAAAATCTATTATTATAGTAATGTTATTCACAAACTAGTGATTCGGACAAATTTCAAAGAATTCAAATTTGAAAACTAATGGCACTAACAGAAAGTTTATAATTTTTCTGACCTAACAGCAAAAATAATGCAAAAAATAATGCAAAAAACAAAAGAAAATAAATAATGCAAAAAAACAAAACAAAAATAGTGGAAAAAAATAAAATAAAAAATGTCACCTACTGGGCCACCACGGCCTGAATACGACTAGAAAACCAACCATGGGCTAGGATTTATGCCCGCAGAAGACCCAGTAGGCCCACAGGTAGATAAAGCGATTTTAGGCCCGTAAGCCCGCATTTCAGAGGAGCTCGAAGTGGTCTGCGCATCCGCGCTTATAAACCGCTGTCGAAGACTCTTGGCTAGCGAGGTAGGACTAAACATCCCACCGCATCGCGCCATTTCCAGCACAAGGCCTTTGGTCCCGGTTGGTGGCACGAACCGGGACCAATGCCACCCTTTGGTCCCAGTTCGTGGCACCAACCTGGACCAATTCCCCCTTTAGTCCCGGTTACTGCCACCAACCGGGACCAAAGGTCTCTGTTTCCCACCCTTTGGGCTGCTGAAAACTGACCTTTGGTCCCTTTGGTCGCGGTTGGTGACACCAACCGGGACTAAAGGGGGGCATTGGTCCCGGTTTGAGGTACGAACGAGGAGAAAAGGTGGTTGCTATATAACCCGACACTTAGGAAAATTCCCCCCATCCGCGATTCTTCTCTCGAACGTCGCCAGGCTGGTGCTGCTCCTCGATGTTGCACCCCTGCCCGACGTCACCATCGCCATCGCCGCCCGCTCCTCATCGTCGTGGCCCCGCGCCCCTGCCCTGCCCCGATGTGTCACCCCGTGCCCTGGCCCCTGCCTCGACGTCGCCCCGTGCCCCGGCCCCGGCCCCTGCCCCGACGTCGGCTGCCCCGTGCCCCGACACCGCCTCGTGATATGTCTCCAACGTATCTATAAATTTTGATTGTTCCATGCTATTATATTATCTGTTTTAGATGTTTAATGGGCTTTGATACACCTTTTTATATTATTTTTGGGACTCATCTACTAACCAAAGGCCTAGTGCAAATTGTTGTTTTCTTGCCTATTTCAGTGTTTCGCAGAAAAAGAATATCAAACGGAATGAAACCTTTGGGAGAGTTATTTTTGGAACAAACGCAATCCAAGAGACTTGGAGTGGATGTCAAGGAAGAAACGAGGCGGCCATGAGGTAGGAGGGCGCACCCAGGGGGTAGGCGCGCTCCCCACCCTCGTGGGCCCCTCGTGGCTCCGCCAACCTACTTCTTTCACCTATATATACTCATATACCCCAAAAACATCCGAGAGCACCACGAAACCCTATTTCCACCGCCGCAACCTTCTGTACCCGTGAGATCCCATCTTGGGGCCTTTTCCGGCGCTCCGTCGGAAGGGGAATCGATCATGGAGGGCTTCTACATCAACACCATAGCGTCTCCGATGATGTGTGAGTAGTTTGCCACAGGCCTTCGGGTCCATAGTCATTAGCTAGATGGCTTCTTCTCTCTCTTTGGATCTCAATACAAAGTTCTCCTTGATTCTCTTGGAGATCTATTCGATGTAATTCTTTTTGCGGTGTGTTTGTCGAGATCCAATGAATTGTGGGTTTATGATCAAGATTATCTATGAACAATATTTGATTCTTCTCTGAATTCTTTTATGCATGATTTAATATCTTTGCAAGTCTCTTTGAATTATCAGTTTGGTTTGGCCTACTAGATTGATCTTTCTTGCAATGGGAGAAGTGCTTAGCTTTGGGTTCAATCTTGCGGTGTCCTTTCCCAGTGATAGCAGGGGCAGCAAGGCACGTATTGTATTGTTGCCATCGAGGATAAAAAGATGGGGTTTATATCATATTGCTTGACTTTATCCCTCTACATCATGTCATCTTGCCTAATGCGTTACTCTGTTCTTATGAACTTAATACACCAGATGCATGTTGGATAGTGGTCGATGTGTGGAGTAATAGTAGTAGATGCAGAATCATTTTGGTCTACTTGTCGCGGACGTGATGCCTATATACATGATCATGCCTAGATATTCTCATAACTATGCGCTTTTCTATCGGTTGCTCGGCAGTAATTTGTTCACCCACTGTAGAATTTGCTATCTTGAGAGAATCCACTAGTGAAACCTATGGCCCCCGGGTCTATTTTCCATTATATTATTTTCCTACCAACTTGCTATTTCTCTCATTGTTTATTTTGCAATCTTTATTTCCCAATCTATACAATAAGAATACCAAAAATATTTAGCTTATTATCTGTATCAGATCTCACTTTCTTAGGTGATCGTGAAGGGATTGACAACCCCTTTATCACGTTGGTTGCGAGGTTCTTGTTTGTTTGTGCAGGTAGTAGGTACTTGCGTGTTACCTCCTACTGGATTGATACCTTGGTTCTCAAAAACTGAGGGAAATTCTTACGCTACTTTGCTGCATCACCCTTTCCTCTTCAAGGGAAAACCAACGCATGCTCAAGAGGTAGCAAGCAGGATTTCTGGCGCCGTTGCCGGGGAGGTTGCACCAAGTCAAGTCAAGATTTGATCTCCCGTCAACAAGCCATTTCTGGCACCGCTACCGAGGAGATTTACGCACAAGTCAAGACATACCAAGTACCCATCACAAACTCTTATCTCTCGCATTACATTATTTGCCATTTGCCTCTTGTTTTCATCTCCCCCACTTCACCCTTGCTATTTTATTCGCCCTCTTTTTCGTTCACCCTTTTTCTTGCTTCTTGTGTGTCTGTGTGTTAGACCGTTGGTTTTTCTATTATGGCTAGCCCTTCTATAACAGTTAGTACTCCCGATCATGAAGTTCTCAATTTTAAACAAAGGGAGGGAGAAAATTTAAAATATGCTTGGTATAGAATTTGCAATGCTCAGAATAGATCCACTAGGAAGTAATCCACTTTCGTTCTTCTTCGCAATTTTTATGTAGGCATCACCCCTTGGAATAGATATATTCTTGATACCATTACTGGAGGGAATTTCTTGGGTAGCCATACTTTTGATTCTTATAATGCTATGATAGATTTGTTTGCGCCACCACCTCTCTTGGTTAATGGAACTATTTTAACTTTGGAACATGTGATGCAAAGGCTTGAAATTATTGAAAATAAAGTTGCCACTGTAGAGTTGGTTGAGAATTTGGATAAAAATATCCACAACCAAATTACCCAATATGGATCTAAGGTAGGAGTTACTCTGAATTTTTTTAAAGAAAAATAACCCATAGTTAACGAAAAGATAGATCAAGATTCCACAAGAATTGATAAACTTGAGGATATTATTACCAACTAAAGGTTTGCCTTTTCTTATGTGAAAAATACTCCAAATCCTCCTACTACTAGAGTTTCCAAGTTTATGTATGTGCCTAAAAATAAAGGTGAATCTTCTAGTAAGGAAAATGCGGATCTCAAAGCAATAAGTGTTCACCCCAACATTTTCGCTATCATTAAGGAACCTTTTGCTACAAATGAATTTCTTGACTTCTTGCCTAGGAGTTTGATCAGTAATAAAAAGAAGGAAACTCCTAAGGGTTATAAGTGTTCTATTTAAGAATTGCATACCAAAGATGACAATACCTAGATCTATTCTTGTTTTTATGCCTAGCTAGGGGCGTTAAACGATAGCGCTTGTTGAGAGGCAACCCAATTTTATTTTTGTTTCTTGTTTTTGATAATGTTTAGTAATAAATAATTCATCTATCTTCTGTTTATATGTTGTTTTATGTTTTTAATTAGTGTTTGTGCCAAGTAAAACCTTTGGGAAGACTTGGGGGAAGTCTTTGCGATCTTGCTGTAAAAAACAGAAACTTTAGCGCTCATGAGATTTGCTACCATTTTTACTGGAGAGTGCGATTAGGTTGATTATTTTTGTAGATTATTAATAGACAAATTACTCACGTCCACCAGTTTATTTCGGAATTTTAGCGGTTACATAAGTGTTCGAAACCTATAGATTACTACAGATTGTTCTGTTTTTGACAGATTCTGTTTTTCGTGTGCTGTTTGCTTATTTTGATGAATCTATGGCTAGTATCGGGGGGTATGAACCATAGAGAAGTTGCAATACAGTAGGTTTAACACCAATATAAATAAAGAATGAGTTCATTACAGTACCTTGAAGTGGTGGTTTGTTTTCTTATACTAACGGAACTCATGAGATTTTCTGTTGAGTTTTGTGTTGTGAAGTTTTCAAGTTTTGGGTAAACATTTGATGGATTTTGGAATAAGGAGTGGCAAGAACCTAAGCTTGGGGATGCCCAAGGCACCCCAAGGTAAAATTCAAGGACAACCAAAAGCCTAAGCTTGGGGATGCCCCGGAAGGCATCCCCTCTTTTGTCTTCGTCCATCGGTAACTTTACTTGAGGCTATATTTTTATTCACCACATGATATGTGTTTTGCTTGGAGCGTCTTGTATGATTTGAGTCTTTGATTTTTAGTTTACCACAATCATCCTTGTTGTACACACCTTTTGGAGAGAGACACATAAATCGTAATTTATTAGAATACTCTATGTGCTTCACTTATATCTTTTGAGCTAGATAATTTTGCTCTAGTGCTTCACTTATATCTTTAAGAGCACGGTGGTGGTTTTATTTTATAGAAATTATTGATCTCTCATGATTCACTTATATTATTTTGAGAGTCTTTTAGAACAGCATGGTAATTTGTTTTGGCTATAAAATTAGTCATAATATGATAGGCATCCAAGATGGGTATAATAAAAACTTTCATAAAAAGTGCATTGAATACTATGAGAAGTTTGATACTTGATGATTGTTTTGATATCTTAAGATGGTGATATTAGAGTCATGCTAGTTGAGTAGTTGTGAATTTGAGAAATACTTGTTCTAAAGTTTGTGATTCCCGTAGCATGCACATATGGTGAACCGTTATGTGATGAAGTCGGAGCATTATTTATTTATTTATTTATTGTCTTCCTTATGAGTGGTGGCCGGGGACGAGCTATGGTCTTTTCCTACCAATCTATCCCCATAGGAGCATGTGTGTAGTACTTTTTTTCGATAACTAATAGATTTTTGCAATAAGTATGTGAGTTCTTTATGACTAATGTTGAGTCCATGGATTATACACACTCTCACCCTTCCACCATAGCTAGCCTCTCTAGTATCGCACAACTTTCGAAGGTACCATACACCCACCATATACCTTCCTCAAAACAGCCACCACACCTACCTATTATGGCATTTCCATAGCCATTCCGAGATATATTACCATGCAACTTACCACCATTCCGTTTGTTATGACACGTTACATCATTGTCATATTGCTTTGCATGATCATGTAGTTGACATCGTATTTGTGGCAAAGCCACCTTTTATAATTATTTCGTACATGTCACTCTTGATTCATTGCATATCCCGGTACACCGCTTGAGGCATTCACATAGAGTCATATTTTGTTCTAGTATTGAGTTGTAATTTTTGAGTTGTAAGTAAATAAAAGTGTGATGATCATCATTATTATAGCATTGTCCCAAGTGAGGAAAGGATGATGGAGACTATGATTCCCCCACAAGTCGGGATGAGACTCCGGACGAAAAGAAGAAGAAAAGAGAAAAGAAAAAAAGGCGATAAAAAGGAGGAAAAGGCCCAAATAAAAAATGAGAGAAAAAGAGAGAAGGGACAATGTTACTATCCTTTTACCACACTTGTGCTTCAAAGTAGCACCATGATCTTCATGATAGAGAGTCTCCTATGTTTTCACTTTCATATACTAGTGGAAATTTTACATTATAGAACTTGGCTTGTATATTCCAATGATGGGCTTCCTCAAAACGCCCTAGGTCCTCGTGAGCAAGTGAGTTGGATGCACACCCACTTAGTTTCTTTAGTTGAGCTTTCATACACTTATAGCTCTAGTGCATCCGTTGCATGACAATACCTACTCACTCAGCTTGATATCTATTGATGGGCATCTCCATAGCACGTTGATATGCCTAGTTGATTTGAGACTATCTTCTCCCTTTTTGTCTTCTCCACAACCACCATTCTATTCCACATATAGTGTTATGTCCATGGCTCACACTCATATATTGCGTGAAGATTGAAAAAGTTTGATAACATCAAAAGTATGAAACAATTTCTTGGCTTGTCATCGGGGTTGTGCATGATTAAATACTCTGTGCGATGAAGATAGAGCATAGCTAGACTATATGATTTTGTAGGGATAACTTTCTTTGGCCATGTTATTTTAAGAAGACATGATTGCTTTGTTAGTATGCTTGAAGTATTATTATTTTTATGTCAATATTAAACTTTTGTCTTGAATCTTTCGGATCTGAACATTCATGCCACAATAAAGAAAATTACATTGAGAATTATGTTAGGTAGCATTCCACATCAAAAATTCTATTTTTATCATTTATCTACTCAAGGACGAGCAGGAATTAAGCTTGGGGATGATTGATACGTCTCCAACGTATCTACAATTTTTGATTGTTCCATGCTATTATATTATCTGTTTTGGATGTTTAATGGGCTTTAATATATCTTTTTATATTATTTTTGAGACTAACCTACTAACCAAAGGCCTAGTGCAAATTGCTATTTTTTGGCCTATTTCAGTGTTTCACAGAAAAGAAATATCAAACGGAATCCAAACGGAATGAAACCTTTGAGAGAGTTATTTTTGGAACAAACGCAATCCAGGAGACTTGGAATGGACATCAAGGAAGAAACGAGGCAGCCACGAGGTAGGAGGGCGCGCCCCCACCCTCGTGGGCCCCTCATGGCTCCGCGGACCTACTTCTTTCGCCTATATATACTCATATACCTCGAAAACATCTGAGAGCACCACGAAACCCTATTTCCACTACCGCAACCTTCTGTACCCGTGAGATACCATCTTCGGGCCTTTTCCGGCGCTCCGTCGGAAGGGGAATCGATCATGGAGGGCTTCTACATCAACACCATAGCCTCTCCGATGATGTGTGAGTAGTTTACCACAGACCTTCGGGTCCATAGTAATTATCTAGATGGTCTCTTCTCTCTCTTTGGGTCTCAATACAAAGTTCTCCTCGATTCTCTTGGAGATCTATTCGATGTAATTCATTTTGCGGTGTGTTTGTCGAGATCCGATGAATTGTGGGTTTTATGATCAAGATTATCTATGAACAATATTTGATTCTTTTCTGAATTCTTTTATGCATGATTTAATATCTTTGCAAGTCTCTTCGAATTATCAGTTTGGTTTAGCCTACTAGATTGATCTTTCTTGCAATGGGAGAAGCGCTTAGCTTTGGGTTCAATCTTGCGGTGTCCTTTCCCAGTGCTAGCAGGGGCAGCAAGGCATATATTGTATGGTTTCCATCGAGGATAAAAAGATGGGGTTTATATCATATTGCTTGAGTTTATCCCTCTACATCATGTCATCTTGCCTAATGTGTTACTCTATTCTTATGAACTTAATACTCTAAATGCATGTTGGATAGTGGTTGATGTGTGGAGTATTAGTAGTAGATGCAGAATCATTTCGGTCTACTTATCGCGGACGTGATGCTTTGGATTCCTGGCGAGAGTTCATGTCTATCTCATTATCGGACACTGGACCATTCGGGCATCTGAACCTGAATTGTGCCTCTGATTACCATGGGAGTGTGGATTTGCAGGAAAAAAATGACGTAGTGTCAGTTATCTGAAAAGAATGGATTCAGAGTAGGCCACCGTCGAGCTCTTCTGCAAACGAGCTGGCTCCATGGTGTCCCACGGCGATGGAGGGCTCTGTAGACAACTTGGTTCCAGCCGTGCTCGAGGCCGCCGCCGCCGCCGTGCTCTATGCAGCTGTGCCGAGGGAGCAGTGCCAAGCTGTGCTACGGTATGCGCAGCCCATGATGCTCCTGGCGGCCAGGTGATCCATCACGGGCAGTTCGATTTAACTAATACTAGTTGGCCGTATAGATTCGGTAGTGGTATAATGTTGTAGGTTCCTGAATTTTGGTCTTGATGTTTGGCCGTACTTGACTTTCAGTTTTGTACAGTATACGGGAGCATTTTGGATTTGGTCTTTTCTGTATTTTGGCACCATGTTATATGTATTTTAAAGTGCACAAAAATAGCACTTACCGTCAAAATTAGTTGTGCAAAGTGCGGATGCTCCACAGGTGCTTGTTGTAATCTGAAATCCATTGAAAACACACTAAAGTTCGTACGTTTAAAAAGCCTTGGAAACCAAAACGAAATTCAACAAACAAAATGATGGCGAGTACATCGGAAAACGACACAAAGTTCAATAACTATAATTTTAGAGGTTCAAGTAATATGAGAACACTGCAAGTTTGCACAAGAAAAATATCGGCAGTGCAGTTGCCGTCAGCTACATCAGGCGGAGCCTCTTGCTCCTCCACAAGTCTGGCCAGCCGCGCGCTGCCAACGTGGATCATCACCATCCCAATACCCGACCTTCATGGGGTGCCTACCTGACCTTCAAGGGGTGCCAGCGGTGTCTTTCATCATTGTGCGTCGCTGATACAGGCCATCTGCCGACGAGCTATCGTGTAAAACCCGAGCAACGGTCGGGCCTCACGTGCCAGCGATGGGCCCTAAACCTTCGCGCGGCAACTCCCCTTGCTTGCCCTTGCCGTCGAGCGTGAGAGTCAAGCAAGGGCTCTTTATCCTGATCTGGGTTTCATCACGGTTGGACAAGCACACAGAAAATTTGGGCAAAGAAATGACATATGTTTGCAACACAATTTTGTTCTCGAATGCATGAAAGATGTAAAAGCGAGCGAAAATGTACGAGTTGTGTAAGGCCAATCTCAGCAATGTGGCATTCAATCCGGTAGCGCCTCACACACACACTGCTCCCTGTGCACATGTGATTTTTTTCCTCTCTAGTAACTAACATGTTTGGGGAATTTGTGAAGTCATGCTACTACCAACAGAGAAGGAAAATCACCACTGAACACCATTTTGAGATAAATGGAACCAACTTAGCAAACTAGGAAAGTCGACAGTGTGTCACCAACTAATTATTTTACAAGATGGTCGTGTGTGCGTTCGTGTGGTGTTTGTGTGTGGTGCGTTCGGTGTGCTCGTGCTATGTGTATGCTTTTCCTTTATTTTTTTGAATAAATCAGAACTTCATACATACAAAAAAACAAAAGTTCAAAACCCAGATTTTCCTCGTTAATAAATAATAAACCAAGAAGTTCAATTGAAAAAAGGGAGCAGCTTAATATTTATTACAAAAACTCTAATTTTCCCCGTTACTAGTGAATAAACCAAGAAATTAAGTTCGAAATAACCAAGTTCTATGATGTTTATTACAAAATTAGTATTTTGTTCTGTTACAAATGAATAACACCAAGGAGTCCAAATTGAAAAAACCAGGAAGCTTAATTTTAAAAAATAGAATAGTTTAATGTATATGAAAAACTTAGATTTTCCTTGTTACTAGATAATAAACCAAGATGTTCAATTTCAAAAAATGGAGCAGTTCGGTATTTATTACAAAAACTCAAATTTTTTCCATTACAAACGAATAAACTAAGAAGTCCATTTAGAAATAACGAAGAAGTTCGACATTTATTAAAAAACTCTGTGTTTATGCATGAAAACTCACTTATTCTCTTTGTATGAAAAAATACACATACAAGTTCAAAATTTAAAAGTAGAGCAGTTTGATGTCTATAAAAAATTCTGATTTTTCATGTTACAAAAAGGATAACGTCATTTTGGCATTTTGTAAAAAGGGCCTAAAAATGACGGTGAATTTGAAAAAAATGACTATATGAAAATTTTCCGCAAGGATTTTTCCTGTGACGCTATTTTTGTATGTTGGTAGCAAGCTTGATGATGTATTGGTGTGCTACACTTGATGATGTATTGGTTGTGCACGTAGCACACAAAGTGTGTGTGTAATTTTCTTGAATTTCAATAGCATGCGAAGTTCATCTTTCGAAAATTCCTAAGTTCATGTGTACCCATATACTGAAGAAAATCATCAGTTTAAAAAAAAGGAACGCCTAGGCCATTTCACCGATAGCAAAAAATGCCTAAAAATGTCGCGAGACAAAAAACAAATCGTAGAAAGTGGAAAAAACAATAATTTTGCTTTGTAAGTTTAACCATTTCTATAAAATACATCGAAGGTCCAATTTAAATAATATGGTGGTTCAATGTTTATTACAAACCTGTGATTTTCCCCTTTACAATAGAATAACCAAGAAGTTCAAAAATTAAAAATGGAGCAGTTCAAAAAGTTTATAAAAATGTTGTTTCTAAATTTTACAAAAAAAATGGAGAAGTTCAAATTTATATTGCGGGACGTCCGACCACCAATTACATGTTTTAAAATGGCAAGAAATGACATCCGACCTTCAATTGCGTGTAATTCAACAGAAAAAACAAGAAGTTCAAGTACTGCAAGGACTGAATTTCAGGTGAGAATAAAAGTATAGAAAAATATGCTTAAAAAGTTTGTTGAAAGAAGTTCAAGTGCTCTTTCCGAGGAAGTTCAAAAATTCTTGCGAGAGAAGTTCACTTTGTATTTCCATGTTCGAAAACACAAAATATAAATTGTTTTTTTTTTTTGCATTTTAACATAATTCTCTCAATCCACAAAGAAGTTCAGTTATTATTTGGGAGCAATTTAATTTCAAAAAGAAAATAAAAAATCAAATTAAAAAAATGGAAAAAGTTCATGTACTACATGGTGTGTGTTTAATATGAGAAAAATGAATTAAAAGGTAAGGTTCAATTTTTTGTTGCTATAAGTTCAAGTCCTCGGACGGAGAAAGTTAAAAAAATAATTGTGAGAGGGGTTTGTACAAAAAGAATATCATTTGTGTAACACTCACGAATGGATAAGAAAATTACAAACAAAAATACAGCACAGAAGTTTAACGTGAAAACAGCAGAAAGTTCAACTACTATACTGAATCAATTTCAGATGAAAAACTTTTGAAATCGTCGCGAGTATGAAAAAATGATCAACACGGGAAAGTTGCTTTTTACAACAGTTTTTCATCGGTATATCATTTGCTCAATTCCATTAAGTTGTTTGGGAGTTACGGGCAAAAAACAAAGTGAAGTTCAGACACAACTGCAACAGAAGTTCAAGTACTTCACGCAGTGCATTTTTGAAAAATCTGTTACAGAAATCATGATCTCGTCATTTTCAAAATTACTTGAAAACAACTGGGACTTAGAGAAAACTTTATATACGAGAAAGTTTCGCATTTTCCGTAGCTTTTCAATGGTATATTATTTTCCCCATTACGATAAAGTTTATACAAATTACAACAAAAATATGTTTTTAGCAATTTTCAAAATTGACTTAAAATAGTAAAGAATTGGGAGAAAGAATATATACCAAAAAGTTTCGCATTTCCTCAAGATTTCCAACTCCATATCATTTGATGCATTCGGACGCACGGTTAAACAATTAGCTCGAAAATACGAACTCGGTGGAACTTGTACCGTTTTCTAAAGTACTTTTAAATCATTCAAAATTAGAAAAAACTTTCAACATGAAAAAGTAGCACATTTTTATAAGATTTCCAACGCTATATCATTTGCCTCAATTGGATTAGCCATTTAGAAATGACATTGAAAATACGAACTCGCCTGTTCGGTTTGCGAAATTTTATGATTTTCCAAATTACTCTTTAATCATAGGGAATTAGAGAAAACTTTCAACACGTGGAATGAGAGGTTTTGTAGCAGCTTCCAACGCCATATTATTTGCCCCATTCCGATAAATAGTTTATAAGTGTGATCGAAAATACAATTCACGTGTTTTATGTGAAGAAAACCCAATTTTCAAAACTGCTCTTAAACCGCTTACGTTTTGCCAAAAATTTAACTTGGGTCATGATACTCATGTCCATAGCTTTCCAACGGTATATCGCAAGCCCCATTTGGGCAAGGTTGGCGGAAGTTCAACCTAGCACCGGGGGAAGTTCAGGTCGAACAACTCAGGCAGTGAAATTGCAAAAAACACAAGTTCATCATGACCCGAGAGCAAAATCCGCCAACAAGCGAGATTCCTATTTAAAACAGGAATTTAGTTGCTAAAAACCGTTTCTAGATTACACTTACATCATATAGAAGACGACTAATCAGAATAATTCGTGCAGGGAGACACGGTTGCAAAGATAGCCCGAAGGTCGGGTTCCTACAGAGGGAAGTTCATGCGTGTAACTCAGGAAGTTCATGTTGTGATCAGAATAATATTCTGATCCCGTGATCAGAATAGTGTTTTAGGGACGTCGGACATTCATGAGAGAGGCGGTCCGGTTCGATCGTCGGACATGTCATGTGATAGGTAGTATTTTTTTTGTTCATAGAAACTCCGATAACTCTTCAACATGAGGGGGACGTCGATCAACCCCCTCTCGCCCGACCAAACCCTAGAAGCGTCGAGGCCACCCAAATTTACCAAGTTACAAGAGAGTTGTCGAGGCCACCCAAATTTACCAAGTTAAAAGAGCGTTGTCGAGGCCACCCCAAACCCTAGAAGCATTGTCGAGGCCACCCCAAAAGCGTCGAGGCCACTAATATGATTCCTGGTCTATGTTTAGCTAGCTAGGTCTATGTTTGCCACTAATATATACATCTCTCATGTTTGTATATTAATTGTCATGTTGCAATATTTGCAGAAACTATGGATCAACAAAGAGACTTGGAAAAAGAATAGTTGTTGGGGGGTATAATCTTCAACGTAGGTGATGTCTTGTCGTTTCTCAACGACACCAATGGTCAGGAAGGAGAGGATGACGGCTCCGGTGATCGAACAATGGAGGAGGAAGGACATGATCATGACGGCGTCGGTGACCGAATGGCGGAGGAAGAAGGAGACCATGATGACGGCTCCGGTGACCGAACGGAGGAGGGAGCTGTTCCAAAGTCCGGTGAGGTATATATATTAATTAAGCCAGTGCTGACTAATTGATGCATTAGTTCTTTTGGTATATGTATATTAACTCTTATTTCTTCTTTTATAGCCCCCCGGATCGAGCCAAACTTCGGTAACGAGACAAGGCCCGAAGAAAAGGTTGCACCAGGATGAAAGGTTCACGATCACAGCACTCGCGGACAATGGCCAACCGATTGAACCTAGGCGGACCAAGGAAACATTTTCTGCTCAGTGCACAGCTATTGTTAGGGACAACATCCAGCTATGGAATAAACCTAAGAACGAAGACCCTCAAGTTTCTTATGTCACCAATAGACAGAAAGATGATCTTTGGACCTCACTGAAGGAAAATTTCACCCTACCGCCAGAGGAGGATCCGAATAAGCCAGTTATAGAGCCACTGGTCAAGGCGTGTGCTCTTAAGAAGATGGCAAATATATTCAGGAGGTGGAAGAATGAGTTGGAATCAACGTTTGTCAACAAAGGGAAGACTCCAGAATTCACTGGCCGATTTGAGAAGATAAGAGATCACTGGCCCGCATTTGTGGCCTACAAGACATCTGCCAGGGATGGTGCTCGGTACCAATCCTGGTGATTACCTGGGCGATGATGTAGAGTTTGAAACAATGGAGGTGGTCGGATTCAGATACCAGTACGGGAAGCCTCTCGTCAAAGATGGAAGTTCTCCTCTAACAATGATGATGCGAAGATTCCATCAATGATACATGAAAACCTGCAGCGAGTTTGGGAAGGATGTTTTGATGATGAGAATTAAAGAGGAGCACGACCTCGTTGGAACTGGTTTGTTCTCTATCGAATTTGACGAGTTATTCCAGTTATACAATCAAAAGGCCCTCGACAAAACACTCGTGACTTGCTACTGTCTGTAAGTACTACTTCTGTAATTAAGTCTCCATATATAGCTCAGCTCTTTCATTGCATGTGTATATATAATTATCTTCACTATATTATGCAGATTGAAGATCATCGAATGCAGAAAAGCACAAATCTATGACATTGGATTCATTAACCGAAATATCATACATGAATGGACGGTTAAAAACAATGTCACAGAAACCGAGGACAACTTGCTACAATCGTTGCTCAAAAATAAAAATAAAAAGGATAAAAATACTATTTCCTTACAACTTCAAGTGAGTGTTACTGTCTTGTGCATATTCGGTTTCCCTTATTACTCAAGGTTATAGTAATGTAATTGATGAGTTATGCATGCGTGCGCAGCTTTCACTATATTCCCCTAGAGATTAAGCTTGAGTAGGGAGTAGTAACCGTCTTAGACTCGAGACGAAAAGATCCCGACACTAGTAGAAAACGGAGTTTTATCACTGGTTCGTAAGGGCCTTTAGTGCCGGTTCTGCAACCGGCACTAAAGAGTGGAGACTAAAGCCCCCCCCCCCTTTAGTACCGGTTCGGCACGAACCGGCACTAAAGGACCACCACGTGGCGTGAGCTCGCGCCGTGGTATGGGCTAAAGGTTTTTTTTTGAAAAAAATTTCTGCAAATTTTGGAAAAAAATTGATTTTTTTATTTTCTGAATTATTTGATGATTTAATCTCTAATCACCCCTCTTAACTACTCAAGTGTGGATCACTCATTCCAAATCGTCTAACTTCCCGGTCGGTCACCCATCCTCTCACTCCCCCAGCCTGAGCACGCTTAACTTTGTAGTTCTATCCCCCCTACTTTCCAAGTCTACACTTGTTGTTTTCCTGGCAAATGTAAGATGTCAATCCTATTAACCCTCAGTAGTTTAGCTTGAGCATTAAGTCACACGTTTCACCATTTAAGTTCGAAACTATTATTCTACAAAACAGTAATTATTTAGTAACACTAATATTTCTTGAATAAGTTTGACCCCATTTTGACCATAGTTTGAAATACTTCTTGAATAAGTAGTTTGACCATAGTTTGACCAGATTTAACCAAAAAACTGAAATTTAAGCATATCTTTTTTTTCCTTTTAGAATTTGAGAATTCTAAAAAATTGCAAACAGGCCGTAGGTTGTCAAAATCGGATGTGGATTTTCGTTCTGAACATTTTGATACATTATACATTTTTTTCCGACATCGTATGCAAAAGTTATGGCCGTTTTACTTTTTCATAACACCTTTTTGCAAAACATGTCCAAATTTAAGTTTTTTAATTTTCCTACCTAGTGGATGTAGTAATGTAAGTACATCTCGAAGAATTTTATTTTTTGATTTTTTTATCATTTTCTTTTGTTATTTTCAAAACTGAAATGGCGATACACGGGGAGGGGGGTAGAGTTTGAAAATTGTCCTATAGTCCCAGTTTGTGTCTTCAACCGGGACTAAAGGTCAAACCCCTTTAGTACCGGTTCGTGGCACGAACCGGTACTAAAGGTTCAACACGAACCGGCATTAATGCATAGCCGTTCGAACCGGCACTAATGGTACCATTAGTACCGGGCCAAAATCGAACCGGGACTAGGTCCTTTTTCTACTAGTGCGAGGACTATGCGGACATGACTCAAATGCTCCAGAAGTAAAGTTGAATCGATTATTATCACACCATATCGGCACGAAGATAAGAGAGGTCACTTGTCTCTATTACCTAGCTAACACCTCTGAATTAACTCTCCAAAACCCCCGAACCCCATTTTAAAAAAAAATCCCTGCTCCTGCCATATGCTGACGTTTCATTTCATTATTGGCATGGATTGGTTGCCTTGCCTTGCGTTGGCGGTGCGGTGCGGTGGGGGGCAATAAATTCCTTGCCGTGACGGCACCGACAAAGGCAGACATGTCCATGTGCGCGCGCAGCTCCACCTCTCCAGCTAGCGCATGAGCTAATCTAATCTAATCTAATCTAATCTAATCTAATCTTGTGACACCCATCATAAACAGATCACTCACACCTCTTGCTTAAATTAACGGCCTTGTAGTGCTCCGCTCCACTAGTAGTAAGACAATCTGATTCTCCAATTCCAGTTGCAGTTCCAATTCCAATTCCCCACAGAGAATGCTCATCCCATTCAAGAAATCCGCATCAATCAATCAATCAATCAATCAATTATACTTATAATCCAATCCAAACAAATAAATTAATACTCCGGAGTAGAGTAGAGTAGAGTAGAGTACAATTCATGTTTCTCATCTGACAAAAAAGAAAGAAAGAAAGAAAGAAATCACAGCCACATGAGGATGAGAGCGGCGAGGAGAGACAGAGCGGATCCGGCGGCCCGGTGCAGGGCCATGGAGGAGGCAGCCGAGTCGTCGTCGTCGTCGGGGCCGGGCGAGAGCGAGGGGAGCGCCTCGGACGGGGCAGCGGCAGGCGGCAGCGCAGAGAGCGCCTTGAGCGCGGCCTCGTCGTCCGCCGACGGCTTGAGCAGCTTCCCATCGGCGCCAGGCACGTCCACCGACAGCTTCTGGCCCTTGCGGCAGCGGCCCGGGGCGGCGCTGGTGAAGTAGGCCCGGCCGGGCTTGGTGAGGTTGAAGACGGAGTTGCCGTCCTCCAGCTTGAGCAGCGGGTCGGAGACGTGGCAGGCGGCGAAGGCCTTGGCGGTGACCTGCACGGCGCTGTCCTGGCTGGGCGGGTAGAGGAAGAAGAGGGCGTCGCCGAGCTTGACGGGGACGGACTTGGCCCACCGCACGTACACGTCCGGCTTGCTGGACGGCGGCACCCCCCACGCGTCCAGACCGCCCACCTTGTACTCAGCGGCGGCGCACCCGTCCATGGAGACGCACAGCAGCAGCGCCAGGGCCGCTAGAGTCGCCATTCCCACCGGCGTGCCCATCGTCCGTCCTCTGCTTCCCCAAATGCGGATTGGGATTGGTTGTGTCTGGCTGGCTAGATTCCAGATGCGGATTTATGATGAGGAGAGGAGAGGAGCCGGAGTGGAGGAAAGGTAACCAACGGGTAGATTTGACCACCCAGAACCGGAAGCCGGTCAAGTTTT
>NC_041388.1:714733217-714818593 GCF_002162155.2 Triticum dicoccoides | reverse complement strand
GGATGAACAAAAGTTTTATTCATCCAGCCCGCTCGCCTTTGCATTCACCGCCGTTCCATCTGCTCGCTCCGTCCATGGCGGACACCTCGTCCACCAAGTGTTTTGTCAAATGGCATAGCCTAAAAAAATTGTCGTTCTCATTGTTTAGTTTGAAACAAACATGATGGATTCGAACGAGGAGTACTTCTACGCCGAGTTCATGGATTCATCATCCGTACGATGATCATGATGGAACGATGACAATGAGCGTGATTCTTGAATACATGGAGACTGCGACGGAGCATGTTCTCAAATTCAATGGTTCAACAAAGCGGCATCCGGTGTTAAATCGACAGAGGGCACAACGGCATATGATGTTGTACGATTACTATCCCCCCTCCATTGTTCAAGCCCTATTTCCACCCTCAATTCAGATGCAGGGACAATGTGTTCGAACACATCTATTGATGTGTCAAGGTCTATGATGATTACTTCAAGTTGAAGAAGGATGCCATTGAAAACATCGAGTGCTCTAGTTAACAGAAGTGCACGGCTCCTATGAGGATGTTTGCCTATGGCACAATCACAAATTCGTGGGACGAGTACCTCCGGATGTCTGAGAACACATGTCTCGAAGCCTATGAGTAGTATCTATCCTCCTTAAGCGACCTTTGTCAAGATCATCTCTAAGACAAGGGATAACAAAGTTGTGGAGAGGGCATTTGTAGTACTCTAAACCAATTTTGCAGATGTTCACGGACCTGCTAAATGTATAGACGTCATGGGGATGCATGACGGCAACTTGTATGATCATGCACAACATGATTGTGAAAGATGAGGGTTAGGGGGATTGCCAAGATCCAAGCATTTGATGATTTTATTCAAATGCAACAATAAATTCGTAACCGAGTAACCCATGAGCAGCTTCAGAATGATCTGATTTATAGCATATCTAGGCGTTTGATACGGACAACTAGAAGACGTGTTTGAGTAAGTTAAATTTCAAAACTTTTATGTTTGGAATGTGATATTCGTATTTGAATTATTGTTGCATTCAAATATCTATCTTTCGGTTATCAAAGAATTCTGCTATTTATTTTTAATTATTTTCGATACTTCATGCATATGCATATAGCCTTGCGTCCATAGGTGTAAAACGTAGGTTTTGGGGGAACTGGCTCAAACCTCAAAGGGGTGGCCTATCACATATATATAATGATGACATATAAGTCCAATACCAATAAGGTAAGGTTTACACAGTAGGGCTACAATACGAAGTCTAACACTCTCCCTCAATCTCAACTCACTCCTGAAGTATCTAGGAGGTTGAGATTGCGCCTACAGACCTCAAACATGGGAGAAGGTAGTGGCTTAGTGAAGATGCATGTAAGTTGATCTTTTGAAGAGATAAACCTGACTTGTAGTAGCTTCTGCGCAACACGTTCCCTCACAAAATGATAGTCAATCTCAATGTGTTTAGTCCGTGCATGGAACACCGGGTTTGACGACAGAAACGTAGCGCCGATGTTGTCACACCAAAGGACCGAAGGATGTGGCTGAGCAACTCCTAGCTCTCGAAGTAGGGACTCAATCCATATAAGTTCGGCAGTCGCATTGGCAACCGACTTGTACTCAGCTTCTGTGCTGCTGCGGGAAACAGTGGCTTGCTTGCGTGCACTCCAGGCGATCAGATTAGGACCCAAGAACACAGCATGTCCCCCCGTGGATCGCCTGTCATCTGGACACCCAGCCCAATCAGCATCAGAGAATGCAGAAAGAACTCCGGAGGAACTGGGGCGCAGGTGAAGACCAAAGGAGACAGTGAGACGCACATAACGCAGTATGCGCTTCACAGCAGACCAGTGTACATCAGTAGGAGCATGAAGATACTGGCACACCATGTTAACCGCAAAGGAGAGATCAGGACGCGTGATCGTCAGATACTGCAGGCCACCAACAATACTCCTGTACTCAGTAGCATCCTCAGGAGAGAGAAGAGCACCATCAGCAGCAGAAAGGGTGTCAGTGGAGGACATGGGCGTAGGCGATGGCTTGCACTTGAGCATACCAGCACGACACAAGAGATCAAGAGAGTACTTCTTCTGGATGAGAGCCAAACTGCCACAAGACTGATGAACGACCTCAATATCCAGGAAGAAATGAAGTTGTCCCAAATCCTTAACTGCAAAATCACGACCAAGTGTAGTCACAAGAGCATCAGCAGTCGTCGAAGATGAGCTCACCAGGACAATATCATCCACATACACAAGGAGGTACATGGTCACACTCGATCGCTGAAACAAGAACAGTGAAGTATCAGTCGTCGAAGGAATGAACCCATGAGTGCGTAGAGCTGAAGCCAGGCGAGCATGCCAGGCACGGGGAGCCTACTTCAGTCCATATATGGCCTTCGTTAGATGACAGAGATGATGAGGCTGAGTGTGATCAACAAATCCAGGTGGTTGCCGCATGTAAACCTCTTCTTCAAGCAATCCATGAAGAAAAGTGTTCTGCACATCAAGCTGGCGGAGAGACCATCCGCGAGAAACTGCCAGAGACAGAAGAAGTCGAATAGTGGTAGGCTTGACAACTGGGCTGAATGTATCCTCATAGTCCAGGCCCTGACGCTGTTTAAAGCCCTTAGCCACGAGGCGTGCTTTGTAGCACTCAATGGAACCATCTGCATGTTTCTTCACCTTGAACACCCACTTCGAATCAATGATGTTGACGCGAGACGGAGGGGGAACAAGTGTCCAGGTCTTATTCTTCATAAGAGCATGATATTCTTGTTCCATAGCAGCCCTCCAGTGTGGAATACTCATAGCGGCTTGATAACTGCGTGGTTCGGTGGTTGGATCATCCACAGCATGAGCCAGGCAAGCAGCAAGATAGGTGACCGTGCCATCAGTGTGCTCCTTGGGACGAACAATACCACTGCGGCTGCGAGTGTGTGGACGCCGCGAAGGAGCAAACACCGGGGCCGAAGGGATGTCTGAAGCAGGTGAGGCCGGTCCAGGGGACTCCGGCGAAGAAGGACCGGGAGACAGCGGGCCAGGCGACGGTGGACCAGGTGACAGTAGGCCGGGCGATGTAGGTCCCGGCGGCGTGCGAGTCGCTGCAGACCCGGGCGAAGTAGACCCGGGCGAAGTAGCCATCCGCGCGGGCGATGATGTAGGGGAGTCTGGGCGAGGAGGCGGCGACGGAGACTGCTCAAAGGAGGCCGTCGCAGGCTCTGGCCCGGTCGCAGTAGCCAGCATGGGCTCCGGCTCAGGCGCGGTTGGAGACGGGGCTCCCGGTGCGGGGTCGAGGGCAAGAGACGGTGCATGCACCGTCCGATCGATGTGCACCACAGTCGTCGTAGCGGGTCCGTCAGGGAGGAGTTCTAGGCGAGCTCCACGTCCAATTCCTACACCATGATTAGGTAACAACACAGGTGAATATGCAACATCTTCAAATTGGCCAGGCATAAAAATGCATAGATGGTGCTGTGGTGGATGACTGAGGCATGGCAGAAAAGGGGAAGACAGTCTCATAAAAAACAACATCCCGAGATATGTAAACTCGATTGGTTGGGACATGGAGACACTTGTAGCCTTTATGGAGAGAACTATACCCTAAGAACACACACTTTTTGGAGCGAAACTCAAGTTTGCGATCATTATAAGGACGAAGATGAGGCCAGCAGGCACACTTGAACACCTTAAAAAAGGTATAGTCAGGAGTTTCACCTAAGAGAAGCTCAATAGGAGTTTTCATATTAAGAACACGTGTAGGTAATCTATTAATGAGAAAACACGCGGTAGCAAAAGCATCACTCCAAAAATGAAAGGGTACAGAAGCATGAGCAAGAAGTGTGAGGCCGACCTCAACTATATGGCGATGTTTGCGCTCAACAGCGCCATTCTGCTGATGTATATGCGGACATGATAAACGATGAGAGATCCCAAGCTTATTAAAGAAAGTGTTGAGGTTGCGATATTCGCCCCCCCTAATCTGACTGAACATGGATAATTTTATGCTTGAGTAGACGTTCAACATGCAATTGAAACTATATGAATATATCAAACACATCTGATTTGCGTTTAAGAAGATAAAGCCAAGTGAAGCGACTATAGGCATCAACAAAACTGACATAATAGTTGTGACCACTAACAGATGTTTGTGCCGGACCCCACACATCAGAAAACACAATTTCAAGGGGGTCTTTACTTCTCTAGTAGATGAAACAAAAGGTAGCTGATGACTCTTGCCCTGCTGACAGGCATCACACACGGACATCTCTTTATTGCTAGACACTAATGACAGCTCATGACGGTGGATTATGTGGCGAACGATGGGTGTGGCGGGGTGACCAAAGCGAGAGTGCCACTAGGAAGGCTACACACGAACACCGCTGAAGACGCACGGGGCGGATGTATCCTCCAAACGGTACAAGCCTTGGCTCAACCGGCCACTAAGTAGAACGTCCCGGGTTGCTCGATCCTTAACAAAAAGATTAAAAGGGTGAAATTCACATAGGACATGATTATCAAGGGTGAGCTTAGGGACATATAAAAGATTATGAGTCACCGAGGGTACCCGTAAAACATTACGAAGATGGAGCTGCCTAGAGGGATGACTAGTTAAAAGAGATGCTTGGCCAATATGAGAGATGGGCATACCTACACCATTGGCGGTGTGAACCTGATCATGCCCGTAGTAGGGCTGGTAGGTGGAGAGTTTGTTGAGCTCGTTCGTCATGTGATCCGTGGCGCCGGTGTCCATGTACCAGGCTGGATCAACAGGGTAGGATGGTGTGTATCCCTGCTCGACGCGCGTGTCCTTGCCCTTGGCGGCGATGTGGGCAGACGGGGCGGCAGCGATGTGGGCAGCCAGGGCGGCGGCGGGAGGACCAAAGTCTGCCATGGCAAACTGGTGCTCGTTGCCCTTGCCGTTGTTGCCGATGCCAAGGAAGCTCCTCTGAAAGCGGCGGTGACACTTGGAGGCGACATGGCGTTCACGACCACATAGCTGGCACACCACCCTAGTGTTAGGGCCCCCACCCAGGGTCGATGCAGGGGGCGGGGCTGCCTTGCCAGGTGACGGGGCAGGGGGGCGCTGGCCACGAGAGGGCCAGAAGGCCGCCGGCTGGGCGGTGATGGTGGCGGAGGAGCGACGATCCTCGACGCATTGCTCAGTGAAGAGGAGGCGTGAGTAGAGCTCATGAGGAGGCATCGCTGGCTTGGCATTGTGAACGGCCTCAGCGAGATTGTCGTAGTCGGCGTCGAGGCATTTGATGACGTAGCCGGCGAACTCCTCGTCGCTAAGCGGCCGACCAATAGAGGTGAGCGTGTCCGCCAGCACCTTCATCTTGTTGAAGTAGGTCGTAGCGGAGGAGTCCAGCTTCTTGATGTCGGCGAGCTCGCTGCGAAGGGCCATCGAGCGGGAGGTAGAGACCTGGGCAAAGGCGTGCTCCAGGGTCGTCCAGGCGTCCATGGAGGTGGCGGCGAAGAGACAAAGGCCAGCGACCCCGTCGCTGAGGGAACCCTGGATGGCGGAGAGGATCGCCTAGTCCTGCTGCACCCACATACGGTGTTTCGGGTTGATGGCCGGGCCGTGGACGGTAGGGATGACCTGCGGAGGACACGGTAGCAAACCATCAACAAACCCTAGGAGAGACCGGCTGCGTAGCAGCGGTAGGACCTTGGCGCGCCAGAACAAGTAGTTGTCCGGCGTGAGTCGGATGGCGATCAAGTTGTCGAAGTGGAATGGCCCGGTGGGCGTGATTGCGCCATCAGCAGGGACGGTTGGTGGCGGAGCCGCGACAGGATCCACGGCCGCGACCGATGCCGCGGGCAGGGGCGGGATCACGGCCGCAGGCAGAGTCGCGAGCGTGGCCGCGGGTGGCATCACGGGCGGAACCTCCCCCGAGGCTGTCGGGAGGACGGCAAGTGATGAGGAATAGGCCGCGGGTAGGATCGCCGTCGTGGCGGCGGAGGTTGCAGGTGACGGCGGCGGGATTGGAGCTGAGAACATGGAGCCCACAGCGGTGGTGCCGAAGAACTGGGGCACCGACGGAGCCAAGGGGTGAGGTGGGAGGTTGGGAGAGCGGCAAGCGACACGGGGATGGACCCGGAGCTGGCAGCGCCCGAAGCGGAAGTGGTCATGGCGTCGGTGGCGGCCCTAGGGTTTAGGGTTTTTGGCGCGGCGGCGACGGCGACGGCAGGTGGGGTGAAGGACCTAGATTAGACTCGATACCATGTAAAACGTAGGTTTTGGAGAAACTGACTCAACCCTCAAAAGGATGGCCTATCACATATATATAATAATGACATACAAGTCCAATATCAATAAGGTATAGTTTACACAGTAGGGCTACAATACTAAGTCTAACAATAGGCTAGGGTGGGTTTAAGCGAGGTTGCGTGTGGTCCATACTATATATTGCCGGCCGGCTGCTAATCGATCACACACGGAAAGGAAAGGAATACTTGAGCTGTATCGTGTGTATGTGTGTGTGTGTTTGCCTTTGCCTTCCCTTGTTGGTTTGGGGTTTGAGCCAGAGAGACAGACAGACAGATGGGCGTGCGCTGGTGCTCATTAGAACATCACATGGGAGCACATGGATGCTTCCAGGTCAGGTCAGGTCACGGTTTACCAACTTTGTTTTCTCTTCTCTTGTGTACGTACATATGCTTTTTGTTTTCTTCTCTTGTCAGTCAAGTAGTGTCCACTCCACTCCAGCATTACAAATTAAAAGTGGTTGTGGTTGGATTGCAAGTGGAACCAGCAGCTAGCTGCTTCGGCCGTTGTGCGCTAAGCCAATCTCATGGGGAACACATCCGCCCGTTGGGTCAATATATGGTCGAATATGGGAATGTATGTGTCATGCTTATTTTAACTAATATGAAATATATAAGTTAGAACATCTACAACATGACCTCTCAAACCCGTCTCATACGTTTAGGAGGCACCCGGACCCGGTCATGATTTTGACCCAGACGGCTCCTCAAACGGCCCTCAAACGTCCAGGCTGACCAGCACCCCCATATCCAGCCCAAATATGGGGGCGCCCGGATACGCCCGCTACATCGGACCCGACAAACCCGACCCCACCCCAAATTGCACCAGATCCCTCCCTCCCCCCGAGCTGCCGGATCCATTTGCTCTCTCCTCTCTTCTTCCTCCTCCGCGTCGTCCGGCTTGCAGCTCCGCAGCCATTCCCAGGCTCTCCGCCACCAGCTCGGGAAGAGCGCTCCCGTCCTCGCCGCGGGGGACGTTGTCGCCGGCCCGGACGCCACCGTGGTACGTCCGGCAACTCTCCGGCTCCGCCTTGCGCTTGATGTGTTCGACACATTAACCGGCCAGAATTATTGTGATTTTGTTACGTAAATGATGGATCCCGATGCTTCGTCGGACGAGGATTATGGACCAACGAAGCTTGACCAAATGAACCAAATGCGCAGGACACGGAGAAGTTGTTGGCTATTGGAGAGGCAATGGGGTTTCCAGGAATGCTCGGATCAATTGTTTACATGCATTGGCAATGGAAACACTGCCCCAAATGTCTGTAGGGAATGTATCAAGGTCACACTAGAGAGGCCACCATTGTACTAGAAGCGGTGGCATCACATGACTTATGGATTTGGCATGCTTTCTTTGAAATGTCCTGTTCTCACAACGACATCAACGTGCTTCAACGATCTTCGGTGTTCATGAGGCTTTGCAATGGGAATCACTGCCGTGCAACTACACCGTCAACGGCCGGGGCTACTTTCGGTGTCAAAACCGGCAGATCTCGGGTAGGGGGCCCAAGCTGTGTGTCTAAGGATCGATGGTAACAATGCACAAAGGGACACAATTTTACCCAGGTTCGGGCCCTCTTAAAGGAGGTAAAACCCTACATGTTGCTTGATTGCATTCGATGAGTATAGGGGTTACAAGAGTTGATCTACCTCGAGATAGTAATGGCTAAACCCTAGCTTGTCTAGCCAATGAATATTATGATCGTAGCCTCTACAGACTAAATCCTCCAGTTTATATACACACCGGAGGGGCCTAGGGTTTGTACAAAGTCGGTTCACAGGGGAAGGAAACAATACATCCGGACTCTAATCTTGTCATCCACGCACACAGGAGTCCTACCCGAACACGGAGTTTGGAGAGATGAAGAGATGAAGAGCGCTCCAATGACCAAAGGCAAAAAGAAAAAGCTGGAGGAGGAAGTGAATAAGCAAGCCGAAGAGATAAAGTGCTTAAAGGCTCAACTCTCGGATGCGCAGAAGGAAAACCAAAAGTTAAAGGGCGGCATATTTGGTATGACTCTTGAACCATCCAGAGGACTTTATACAGTCCTATAATACGGAATGTGATAATGTTGTTCTTTCAGGTCTGTTAACTGGCCATCACGAATAAGAGTGATGTCTACTACACAACCTTCTTCTTGCAGACGTTGTTGGGCCTCCAAGTGCAGAGGTTTGTAGGACAGTAGCAAATTTCCCTTAAGTGGATGACCTAAGGTTTATCAATCTGTGGGAGGCGTAGGATGAAGAAGGTCTCTCTCAAACAACCCTGCAACCAAATAACAAAGAGTCTCTTGTGTCCCAACACACCCAATATAATGGTAAATTGTATAGGTGCACTAGTTCGGTGAAGAGATGGTGATATAAGTGCAATATGGATGGTCGATATAGGTTTTTGTAATCTGAAAATATAAAAATAGCAAGGTATCAAGTGGTAAAAGTGAGCGTAAACGGTATTGCAATGCTAGGAAAGAAGGCCTAGGGTTCATACTTTCACTAGTGCAAGTTCTCTCAACAATAATAACATAATTGGATCATATAACAATCCCTCAACATGCAACAAAGAGTCACTCCAAAAGTTACTAATAGCGGAGAACAAACGAACAGATTATTGTAGGGTACGAAACTACCTCAAAGTTATTCTTTCTGATCGACCTATTCAAGAGTCCGTAGTAAAATAACACGAAGCTATTCTTTCAGTTCGATCTATCATAGAGTTCGTACTAGAATAACACCTTAAGACACAAATCAACCAAAACCCTAATGTCACCTAGATACTCCAATGTCACCTCAAGTATCTGTGGGTATGATTATACGATATGCATCACACAATCTCAGATTCATCTATTCAACCAACACAAAGAACTTCAAAGAGTGCCCCAAAGTTTCTACCGGAGAGTCAAGACGAAAACGTGTGCCAACCCCTATGCATAAGTTCACAAGGTCACAGAACCCGCAAGTTGATCACCAAAACATACATCAAGTAGATCACGTGAATATCCCATTGTCACCACAGATAAGCACATGCAAGACATACATCAAGTGTTCTCAAATCCTTAAAGACTCAATCCGATAAGATAACTTCAAAGAGAAAATTCAATCCATTACAAGAGAGTAGAGGGGGAGAAGCATCATAAGATCCAACTATAATAGCAAAGCTCGCGATACATCAAGATCATGTCGAATCAAGAACACGAGAGAGAGAGAGAGAGAGAGAGAGAGAGAGAGAGAGAGAGAGAGAGAGAGAGACTGAGAGATCAAACACATAGCTACTGGTACATACCCTCAGCCCCGAGGGTGAATGATGACCCACAAGTATAGGGGATCTATCGTAGTCCTTTCGATAAGTAAGAGTGTCGAACCCAACGAGGAGCAGAAGGAAATGATAAGCAGTTTTCAGCAAGGTATTCTCTGCAAGCACTGAAATTATAGATAACAGATAGTTTTGTGATAAGATAATTGGTAATGAGCAACAAGTAACAAAAGTAAATAAAGTGCAGCAAAGTGGCCCAATCCTTTTTGTAGCAAAGGACAAGCCTGGACAAACTCTTATATGGAGAAAAGCGCTCCCGAGGACACATGGGAATTATCGTCAAGCTAGTTTTCATCACGTTCATATGATTCACGTTCGGTACTTTGATAATTTGATATGTGGGTGGACCGGTGCTTGGGTGCTGTTCTTACTTGAACAAGCATCCCACTTATGATTAACCTCTATTGCAAGCATCCGCAACTACAACAAAAGTATTAAGGTAAACCTAACCATAGCATGAAACATATGGATCCAAATCAACCCCTTACGAAGCAACGCATAAACTAGGGTTTAAGCTTCTGTCACTCTAGCAACCCATCATCTACTTATTACATTTCTGATATCCAAATATAGGCTTCCAATATATCAATCTTCATATCTCGACCATTTCGAGACTCTTCGTCATGTCTGTGATCACATCCGGGACTCCGAACAACCTTCGGTACATCAAAACTCATAAACTCATAATATAACCGTCATCGAAACTTTAAGCGTGCGGACCCTACGGGTTCGAGAACTATGTAGACATGACCGAGACACGTCTCTGGTCAATAACCAATAGCGGAACCTGGATGCTCATATTGGCTCCCACATATTCTACAAAGATCTTTATCGGTCAGACCGCATAACAACATACGTTGTTCCCTTTGTCATGGTATGTTACTTGCCCAAGATTCGATTGCCGGTATCTCAATACCTAGTTCAATCTCGTTACCGGCAAGTCTCTTTACTCGTTCCTTAATACATCATCCCGCAACTAACTCATTAGTTGCATTGCTTGCATGGCTCAAGTTATGTGTATTACCGAGTGGGCCCAGAGATACCTCTCCGACAACCGGAGTGACAAATCCTAATCTCGAAATACGCCAACCCAACAAGTACCTTTGGAGACACCCGTAGAGCACCTTTGTAATCACCCAGTTACGTTGTGACGTTTGGTAGCACACAAAGTGTTCCTCCGGTAAACGGGAGTTGCATAATCTCATAGTCATAGGAACATGTATAAGTCATGAAGAAAGCAATAGCAACATACTAAACGATCAAGTGCTAAGCTAACGGATTGGGTCAAGTCAATCACATCATTCTTCTAATTATGTGATCCCGTTAATCAAATGACAACTCATGTCAATGGCTAGGAAACATAACCATCTTTGATCAACGAGCTAGTCAAGTAGAGGCATACTAGTGACACTCTGTTTGTCTATGTATTCACACATGTATCATGTTTTCTGTTAATACAATTCTAGCATGAATAATAAACATTTATCATGATATAAGGAAATAAATAATAACTTTATTATTGCCTCTAGGGCATATTTCCTTCACTGAGGACCCCCGAAACCAGGACTCCCTCAACTACAACATGGGGGTACTATCTTGTCGATGGTATCTATCCTCAGTGGGCGGCGTTTGTGAAGACCATATCCGAGCCATGTGGCAATAAACAGAGACACTTTGCAACAATGCAGGAAGCGGCTAGGAAGGAGGTGGAGAGGGCATTTGATGTGCTTCAAGCTCGTTGGGGAATTGTGCGAAACGCTGCAATGATGTGGGAATCGGAAACTTTGTGGCAGCTGATGACATGTTGTGTTATTCTGCACAATATGATTGTTGAGGATGAGGGTGATGGTGTTGCCCAAACCCATGATTTCGAAGCACCCGGAGAACAAGTTAAAATCCCAGAATATCATGATGCGGCTCAGCTTATGCACTTTCTGCAGATGGGGGTATATATAGGAAAATTTGTAGTCCCGGTTGGTGTCTAAAATCGGGACTGAAGATAGACCTTTAGTCCCGGTTGGAGACACCAACCGAGACTAAAGGGCGTCGCTCCTGGCACAACCCATTTAGTCCTGGTTGGTGTCTCCAACCGGCACTAAAGGTCCCAACCGAACCGGGACTGGTGCCTGCCGAGCCCCGTCCGGCGTCCTAGCCGCTCGAACCAGGACTAATGCTCACATTAGTCCCGGTTCGTAACACGACCGGGAGTATTGCTCCTATCCTGCTAGAACCAAAGCCTTGTTTTCTACTAGTTCCCCACACCCCAGAAGCTACATATAGAAGTTTGTCATTAGAAGCATTAAGAATAGTAGGGATGGCAGACTCACCATGCTAATCTTTGTTAGCTGCTCTCTCTCTCTCTCTCTCTCTCTCTCTCTCTCTCTCTCTCTCTCTCTCTCTCTGGCAGGGCTTCAGTATTCTGGTCTTCTTTCCCCTTCAATCTTCCACATCTCCTGAGCAGCTCAGAATCCTTGACTTCCTCAAGCTCTCCTCTCTTAGCCTTTTCAATTTTTATCTCAAAGAACTCCTGGCTAACTATGTAGTCCACCAAGACCAACCCCCTCTCGTTCTTTTTGTTCCATATCTTCCTCCTAGGTTCCCTTACCCACCTCATCTTCCTCATTTTCATTTTACTCTCCCATATCTTCCTCTATCTCCTCATCCACCACCTTGTTGTCAGTTTGTGATCCCACCAAATCAGGCTTATCCATAGTAGACATCAACCTAAAATTCTACTGCAGTAATCGATGTTGTCCCTTAACTTCTTTTTCCAAACTAATTTCCATTATTTCCATCTCTTTTCGTTTTGCTCTTCCAAAACCAATCGAGCTACTTCTATGGAAGCATGTTCCTCAGCCAGACGCAGTTTGATGAGTAAGATACCCCCTCCCTAGTCATGTGAATTTTCACTTTCTTTCCTGCGGCTACAATCTCCAGAATTCTTTTTTCCTGTAACTCAATTGTTTTCACCACACTTTCAAATTCCTGCAGAGACAAACTACGCAGAGTGATATTAGTTCTAGATTGCTCAAAGGTTCCACTTCTTCTTTCCTAGTAACTCAGGCTCCTTCGCGTCCCTTGTATCTTCTAGATTAATGTAATCAAACAACTTTCTTTTGTTACCATCATCTTTATACCACCCCTGCTCGGCCACTGATTCTACTTTGAATTCAGTATCATATAACACCCCCCTAATCATGTGAATTTTCACTTTCTTTCCCGCGGCTACAATATCCAAAATTCTTTTTCTGTAACTCAATTGTTTTCACCACACTTTCAAATTCCTGCAGAGACAAACTACCCAGAGTGATATTAGTTTTAGATTGCTTAGAGGTTCCACTTCTTCTTTCCTAGTAACTCAGGCTCCTTCGCATCCCTTGTATCTTCTAGATTAATGTAATCAAACAGCTTTCTTTTGTTACCATCATCTTTATACCACCCCTGCTCGGCCACTGATTCTACTTTGAAATCAATATCATTTAACATGAGTTCTTTGGTGGTAATCTCAGTTCTAGAGGATATTTTGCTCAGATCTCTTATTCCACATTTTATCCTTATATTTTCTTTGTCGTGTAACGTTTCCACATCCACCTCCACCACGGGTCCTAGAGATGACCCATTCACATACTCCAAGAAAATGCCTCAGGGTGTCAGGTACCCCTGTCATATGCATCCCATACAAAAGTTGCACGGTTTAATGGCATAACATCGACACACATGGCTCTGGCATCCTCACTACCAAGTGTGTCACCGAGAAGTATGCCGTCAGGCAGTCCTTTCGACCCCGTTGTGGCACCCTTTACCGAACAATGACAGGCAATCCTCTAGCATGCATCGACGTCAGCAACAGTCAATGCATGGAGCCACGGTAGTGCACGGCTCGTCGGGATAAGAAGTGAGGAGGAGAGAGATAATGACACCCAAAAAAAGTTCATGGCCCAAAAAAGAGCACTGGCATGGCAAGTGGGATACTAGAAAACCGGTGACATGTCAGTGGGTTTCCCTCCTTTCTGGTTTTGTACGATTCGTGTTCGGTATCAGAACATGAGGGACCAAATGTATGTAGCCGAAAAAAGGATAAGGGAGCAAATGTTAACTTGTTGTAAATCCGAGGGGCCAGAAATATACTTTTTCTCTTTAACAATTATGTAGTTTCCGCGTCTTAAGATTAATCTCCATAACAGCGAGTTATTTTGTTCTTCTTTTGCCGGAATCTGGGGATTCTCTGAGAATCCGACCCATACCCAGATCGGTCTTGGGGCTTGACTTGAGGGATGGGCCTTGTTCACCATGGGCCTTGAGGCCATGGTTTCCGGCGTCTCCACGAAGACGAAGGAACCAACCGGCGACTTGTTTGCGGTCCGTCCGTCCGTCCGTCCGTCCCCAAACCCAAACCCTCCTCTCCTCCACTTTCTTTCGTGCATCCCACGCCCGCCTCCGCCGCCGCCGCCGCCGCCATGGCCGATCCGCGGCTCTACCCGTCGGGATCGGGATCCGCCCCTCACCGCGACGAATCCTCCACCACCACCGACGGCTCCGGCCGCCGGCTCTACGACCCGTACCAGGACCTCAACATCCCCACCGCCTACAAGAACCTCTACGACCTCCCCACCTCCCCCGAGTTCCTCTTCCAGGAGGAGGCCCTCCTCCAGCGCCGCTCCTGGGGAGAGAACCTCACCTACTACACCGGGGTCGGCTACCTCTCCGGCGCCGTCGCGGGCGCCGCAGTCGGCCTGCGCGAGGCCGCACGCGCCGCCGAGCGCGGCGACACCGCCAAGATCCGCGCCAACCGCCTCCTCAACTCGTGCGGCTCCGCCGGACGCCGCGTCGGCAACAGGCTCGGCGTCATCGGCCTCCTCTACGCCGGCATGGAGAGCGGCATGGTCTCAGCCAGGGACGGCCACGACGACTGGATCAACAGCCTAGTCGCGGGGCTCGGCACCGGCGCCCTCTTCAGGGCCGCCCAGGGCCCCAGGTCTGCCGCCGTCGCTGGCGCCCTCGGAGGGGTCCTCGCCATGGCCGCCAAGCAGGCAGCCAAGAGATACGCGCCCGCCTTCTGATTGATTCATTGATTCCCTCCTCCTGCCGGCCGGTATTATTAATCTTAATCAATCGCTCGCTCGCTGCTCCTGTCTGTCATCAATCAATCGAATCAATTGGCCAAGGATCTAGTACTAGTTTCTTCGTTTATTGCTGTCAGAGTTAATTATTTGAGAAGGGTCATCTTCTCGACATTATTATGATATGTTAAAGTGTTATGCTATATATGAAAACAACAACGATGCCATCGGTATCATCGGATCAGCAATTTTTTGACATGCCTTGTTGCAATGTATGTAACATCATCTTCTTTCTCTCTTCATCACTACTACTACTTGGTTAGCGACCTAGATAGATTGTCGTGGGTGTCAGACTCCCTCAATAACTTACATTATGCTGGAGAGTCGAGGAAATCATGGAATGTAATGTTCATTGCATGCTACTCCCTCTGTTTCTAAATACAAGTCTTTTTAGACATTTCATTTTGCACCGTATGTAGTCCATATTGAAATCTCTAAAAAGACTTGTATTTAGAAATTATCGTGGTGCTTCATGTCTGATGAAATATTTATTTTGCCGCAGAATGGCAGGTTAATTGGGTATTTCTCTTATCTTTCTGCTCATGTCAGTCTTCTTGAATGCCACACTGCTATTTCAAGAATTAACTAGACTTGATGAAAAAGTTGAGCTTTTTGCATTCTACTACTCACAGTGCCGTGCGTTCTACTTGGGTGCCTTTTCTCATCTTTCTGCACATGTTATTGTTACGGAACGCTATACTGCTATTTCAAGTAACTAGACTAGAGTTGATGAGAAACTTGAGCCTTTTAGCATTCTGATAGTTTAACAACAATGCGTTGCTAACTCACAATGGAATGCTCTTATCCCTATATCCTTTATGCAGTTATGCCTATTCCATTCGACCTAGCTGGAGGGTGTCAGACTCAATAATATGTTTGTGTGCGTTTACATTATGCTTGCTGGAGAGTCCAGGACATTGTGGAATGTAATGTTCATTGTAGAGTAACTAATTTCGCTAGGTTATCTTGGTGCTTCCTTGGCCTCTCTTGTGGTGAAATATTTGGCCGCAGAATGCTATTGTTACACAAGACTTGTTACTGCTATTATTTATGAATAACTAGAGAGAGATGATGAAAAAGTTGGGCTTTTTGCATTCTATTCTAGGTCCTTTTTTGATCTTTCTGCACATGTTACCGTCACAGAATAATGCTCTACTGCCATTTCAAATGACTAGCGTTGATAAAAAAAAAGTTTGAGCTTTTTGCATTCTCCTTGGGTTCTTTTCTGATCCTTGTGTACATGTCATTGCTACAGAATGTGATTCTGAGAAACTTGAGCTGTTTGCTTTTTGGTATTTTTATTTTAACAATGCATGCATTGCTACTCACACTAGGATGATGTACTGTTATTTGGAATTCATCAGAAAGTTGAGCTTATTGCATTCTGCTATTGAACAATGCATTGCTTGCTACTCACACTAGGATGCTGTATTGTTATTTGGAATAACTTGAATTCGTCAGAAAGTTGTCGAACAATGCATTTGAATCATTGTTATATTTGCACTTGTCCATGGATAGATTCTTAATTCGGTTAAGATATATCACCTCCGTCCCAAAAGGCTTGTCTCAGATTTATCTAGATACATACAGATGTATCTAGAGTTCTAGACACTAAAACAAGTAATTCGGGATGGAGGCCTATTTCGATCCTGGCAGCTTGCTAGTGGTGGCATATGCATCGATCCTAGTGCATATTGGCGCTCTTCCAGATTTTATTTATTGTTACTGGATTGGTGTACTTGCTGCTTTCAAGTAACTTGATGAAAAATTTGAGCCTCACTTGTTTCTTGAGATGTTAGCACTGGTATTTTGTACCGCTGTTTCCGTTATTAGTGGGGCAGGCAAAACTGATGGTTTTGCATTATTGAGTTATTTTGCTTTTCTCCATACATTCTTTATATATGCTGATATTCTTGCCTATTTCAATCCTGGCATCTCACTAGTATCGGCATATATATGCATCCTGGTGTACAGTAATATCTACAGGAATAACTTGATGAAAACTTGAGTTGTTTGCGTTCAGTATTGCACAGTGCACTCAGATGGATGTTATTATCACTGAAATGTTTGTGCTATATTGATGAAAAGTTGAGCTTTGTGCATTTTGGTATTGCAAAAATAATAATACATGTGGGTCACAGCACAGGGTTGTTTATCATTTTTCCCTATAGTAGCAATAATATTTATACAAGTAAGATCATTATTTATCCCATTCAAGCCCAGATATAATTTGCTCTTTGAAGATAGATAATTTTGGCAGGCATTATGAAATTCCAGACTTGCGTGTTTTGCAGCATATGAATCTTTTACTAGTGATGATGATGTTGTTGGTCATATTCCGGCCTTCCTTTGAGGTAACTTTCCAATTGGTGGATCGAGTTGCTCTTGCAACAACCTTGGACTTTATGAACTCATCCGGTTCATATTTGTCGACTGACGACGCAAGCATTACGGTTTAGCTGTCTTTCACCGGTTTAGTGATTGTATTTGGAAGACGAAACGAGCAGACCGATTTTCAAACCAATCGAAAGTCGAATAAAAATCTCATGAGGGGAGTGTCCCTTTCCTTGAGCAAGAAGAAGGGTTGGGAGAATTGCTCCTTCCTTCCTTCCTACAATAAAGGCTCATGTTATTGTAAGATTGCGGATCTCTGTTTGTTTTTTAGCTGCGGAGGTGAGCGTGCAGTCTTCAGTTACAACATGTGTTGTATTCTTCGCCTGATTTTTTTTTTGAGAAATCATAATATGAGCAATTTTTGGGAGCGACCGTCTGATTGGCGCCTTTTAGTCCATTGGATGGATCTCAAGCGCCTCTTTCCTCTAGCAATGCAGGTTTGGGGAGAGATTCCGGTCCTCGAGCATAATTTCTACTCTTTCATAAAGAAATATAAATATAAGAGCATTGATCTAAATGTTTTTATATTCTTTTTACATCTTTTCCCCCTTGATCTCGTGCATCTTTTTCCCCTTGATCTCGTGCATCTCGCTGACCCATTGGTTCTCCCAGAAGCGCTTGTTTTGGTGTAAGCCATCCCAACCCAAGAGCTCCGCCTCTCCGGCGAGCCCCGCAGCCGTCGTTTCCATCGTCCCTGAGGGCAACCGAGGCCACCATCAGCACCACCGCGTCCACCCGAGCCCCTCCCCGTCCCCAAGACTCCCCGAGCGCCAAATATGTTGAACCAAGGGCGTAGCACCGTCGTTCTGGCGACATCTACGGTGACCTAACACCGGTGAGGCCCAGATCTAATCTCGTCCGTTTGTTTCAATCCAACAGCTCACTTACCAAATCGGTACCGGCCAATCACGTCTTGGCACGTGTCCCACCTTATCCAAAACATTATTCAGAACAATTTCCGTTTAATTGAATTATTTGGTAGTTCTATAGAAAACCCCTGGGCAATGCAAGACTTGCTCTTTCTGAGCTAAAGCAAGAGCTTGAGAAGAAGAAAATGTCTGACAAATCTACCACTAGCATTCATCAGGTTATGAGGGCTAAGGCAGAGAAAGAGAGGGATGAGATGAAATATCTAAACTGGAGGTCAAATAAATAAACTTTAGTAATTATATTGATTCAAAACTAGAGGTAAATAAATAAACAGGTTACTGAATTTTATTGATGCAAGCACAGATAAGACTTGAATTGAACTCTAGTCTAGTAAATAACTTTGGGATTTATAGTTGACCTTAGTCTAAAAAAACTGGAGGTTAAATAAATAAACTTTAGTATAAATTATATTGGATTTGCATTTGATTTTAGAAAAACAATAAAAGAAAATTGAGTTGGGCTTGAACTACCGTCAAAGTAGGAGTTGTAGAATCGGATTTCACCACGGAGATACATGACCCTCTTTCCTCTTTAGTAATAATAATAACGTAACCAACATATATAGCCGCCGCCACCCAAACCGATCACCCATTGATCCGTGGCAGTGGCAGTGCCATGCCGCCAGACCACGCCGGCGCCGGCGTCAGCCTGTCACCGGATATGCTGGCCAACATCCACGGCCGTCCTGGGCTTTCCCCGACCGCCTCGCCTTCGCCGTGGTCTTCCGCGCCTCGCGCCACGCCTTGAGGCCGGAGGCGCCATGCCTCCTCCTACCAGGCCGGACGCTGGAGACCGCCACGCTCTTCTCCGTCGCCCCGAGCCCACGCCTTCATTGGCTCCTCTCACGGGTGGCTCGTAACCGCGGTACTCTAGCTAGGTCTAGAATTGTTTTTTTTTCTTTTTTTAATTTCAAAATCGAGGGATGTCGTAGTTTTTATTAAAAGAAAGAAATATTTTGTCCAAAGTTGAATGAGCGTGTCATGCAGGGTTAAATTGCAAGATAGACTGATGAAACACATGATGCATTAGTGTATATATATAAATCTCACGGGTGATTTGAAGACAAATTGAAAAACATGATGTGTTAGTTAAATAAATAAATATCATGATAAAAAAATAAACTATATGTCCAAAAACAATACTTGCACGCACGGGCATTTTATTTTTGCTACTATTAATAAATTGGTAAGGTTTTTTTTAGGACTAAGCTAAGCTTTATTGATCATAATCCACATGAAGTGGGATACAGGTCGGATTGTGAGGGTTTGCCAGCCATACATGGCGCCCCACACCGAGAAAAAGTGCATGCTTAGCTAAGCTATGAGCTTCACCGTTTGAAGAACGGTTTTCAAAAACGAAATTACAAGTAAAATCCTGAGATCTAAGTTTAATTTCTGTTATCACTGAACCATAAACTCCCTGGTTCCCCAGCTTGATATCATCAACAACCTGCTTGCAATCGGACGTGACCGTTATGTTTCGCTGGAGAAGATCTTCAGCCAAAGCAAGGCCTTCTCTGCATGCTATTGCCTCCAAGGTAGCTGGGTCGATGATTCCTGGCAAGACCAAAGCCGAACTCCCCAGATAGTTACCCACTTGGTCCCGGCACACTGCCGCAACTGCTCCACGTCGGTCACGGAAGACCGCTCCATCAACATGTATCTTCGAAAATCCAGCGGGTGGCGCTTTTGGCCTTGCATGCATTGCTCTGTTCACCCGAGGGGCTGCCTGCAAATTGTTGGGAGGTCTTGCATGGATGAGCTCCAATTCCTTGATGAACCTGTTCACAAAAAGAGATATAGCCTGCGGGCTTTGTGTTAATCCTTCATGAATGTACTTTCGCCTGGCCGTCCAGATAGACCACAATGTGACCGCCACCTGAGTGAAGCTGCTATGATTCAAGGACGCCATTAGAGTGAAGATCCATTGTTTCGCATTTGGTTCCGTTGTGGCAATCAATTGGTCCACCGTCTCGCCATCTTCTAGCGCCCAAACGCATCTAGCCACCGAACACTCAAGCAGTGAGTGTCTCCATGAGTCTCGCGAGCCAGAGAAGCAACAAGAGGCGGTGGTAGACATATTGCGGTGAGCTCGTACATCTTCTGTGGGGAGCGATTGTCTTGATAAACGCCATAAAAACATTCTGATTTTTGCTGGTACCTGAACATGCCAGAGTTGCTTCCCTGCGGTTCCGTGTTGCCACCATCATTCTATACGCTGAGCGTACTGAAAACTGGCGGTTCCTCTCGAAGTGCCAAGCCCAGTAATCGTCAAAGTTGCGCGTACATATTGGGATCGCTAGGATTGCTTCAATATCCATAGGCATAAAAGTTTGCTCAATTTTCTGCCTGTCCCATGACGCTGTAGCTAGGTTGAAATAATCAGAAGCTAGCCTGGGTGGGTTAGCGATCTTGCTTCCATATGATCGGAGCATTTCGTCCCTAGGTATCCAATTATCCAACCATACATCAGTAGAGTTCCCATTCCCAATGCGTTTTATCAGGCCTAGCTTCAGTATATCAACTCCTTCTTTGATAGCTCTCCAAATTTGACTCGGACGGGAACCCAATTCTGCTTGCAAAATCGTTGATTGTGGGAAATACAAACTTTTAAGAATCCGGGCGCTCAAAGAGTTTGGTTGTTGCAGAATCCTCCAACCCTGCTTAGCAAGCATTGCAAGGTTAAAAAGTTCAAAATCCTTAAAGCCCAAACCACCCATGGCCTTTGGTTGAGTCATCGCCTCCCATGATACCCAACTCGGTTTCCGGTGACAATCTTTGCTGCCCCACCAAAACTTTCTAATTAGCATATTAAGATGTTCACAAAGTCTTCGCGGAAGCTTGAAACAAGACATGGAGAACACACGTATAGCTTGAGCCACAGATTTTACCAATACTTCCTTGCCTGTTGTAGAGAGTGTCTTCTCAATCCACCCTTGTATCTTGCTCCATAATCTATCTTTCAAAAACTTAAAGGCTCCGTTTTTTGAAGATCCCACATCAGAAGGCATGCCCAAATATTTCTCATTTAGAGTTTCATTAGGAACTTGGAGGATCTGCTTTATCTCCCCTCGAACACTTTCCGGAACACCCTTGCTGAAAAATATTGATGATTTACCATAATTGATACGCTGTACGGTGGCCTGACAGTAGATGTCCAACACATGGTTAACCTCATCTGCTCCCACACTATTTGCTTTGAAAAATAGCAGGCTGTCGTCTGCAAAAAGAAGATGGTTTACATGCGGCGCCGTGGCTGCCACTTGTATTCCAACAAGATTTGATGACTCGTCTCGAGATTTTAACAGGCACAAAAGCCCTCTGCTGCTAACAAAAACAAGTATGGGGAGATTGGGTCCCCCTGCCTGATGCCTCATGAAGGAATGAACTGCTCCAATTTCTTACCATTAAACATCACCGAAAATTTCACAGATGTAACCATGCCCATAACAATATCCACCCACCTCTGTGTGAAGCCAAGCTTAATCATGATAGCGCGGAGATATTCCCACTCCACCCTATCATACGCTTTCATCACCCACCTCTTTTTGGCCTTATTTCTCTTCATGAAGTGTAGACATTCATAGGCTGCAATTATATTGTCGGTGATCAACCTTCCCGGAACAAAGGCGGACTGCTCCGGAGATATAATATCAGGGAGTACCACTTTAAGCCTATTCGAGATCACTTTCGAAGCAATTTTATAGAGGACATTGCAAAGACTAATAGGGCGGAATTGAGTTAGCTGGTTTGGATCTTTTACCTTGGGTATCAAAACTAACAAGGTCTCATTGATGCCTTCTGTTGACTCATTGCCTTCAACTATACTCAGCACCATTTTTGTGACCTCCTTCCCACACACCCCCCAATGCCTTTGGAAGAAATGTGCGGGGAAGCCATCAGGACCCGAAGATTTCATGGGGAACATCTGAAACAAGGCGTCCTTGACCTCTTGCTGTGAATATGGAGCATTCAAAAGGGCATTCATATCTTCCGTTACCTTCCTAGGCACGGTGTCAATCACTCTCTCCATGTCATGTACTCCCTCGGACATATATAAGTTTCTATAAAAACCATTCACCATGTCCTCCATCTCCCCCGCTTCCTCTGTTACACTGCCATCAGGCCGAAGAAGGGCCTTAATCTTATTCTTCCTCCTCCTTCTGCTAGCTCTAAGATGGAAGAAGTAGGTGTTTTTGTCCCCGTGCGACAGCCATTCAGTCCTAGCACGCTGGCGCCACAAGATCTCTTCTTGGTGGTAAAGTTCCACCAATATGTCCATTACCTTTGTCTCTAGATGTGTTGGCCCGGATCTACCTGGTTGTGAGCGCAAGGTATCCATGTCCGATTTGATCTTCTTTATTTCTGCCAAAACCGAGCCAAACTCCGTTCGGTCCCAAGCGGCCAAGCCTTTAGAGAGGTTTTTGAGTTTCTCATGCAGCCCCCCTACTGTAACAGCAGAAGATTTATTCCAGTTTTCATTCACGAAATCCAAGAAACCCGGGTGTTGCTCCCACATAAGTTCATACTTGAACGATCGTGGTCGCATAGAAAAAGCATTGTCATCAGCCAAAGTTAGGAGAATCGCTGTATGATCCGAGCTGGCAGTATTTTTGTGCTCTGGTTTTGCTGATGGAAACGCTAAAGACCAGGCAGGTGATGCTACACACCGATCCAACCTTACATGGGTAAAAGTGCCCCCCGTGACTCTTGTTTCAAACGTCCACGGATTACCCTGATATCCAATGTCCGCTAAGTCGCAAGTATCGAGTGCATCACGGAAGGCATCCATTTGGGCTTGACTCCTATTGCCAATCCCATCATGTTCGTCTGCTCGTATGACCTCATTAAAATCCCCCAAGGCCGCCCAAGGTAAGATGCTTGAGCTGGCTATACCTCTCATCATATTCCATGTTTTGTACCTCTCATTCACCTGAGCCTCACCATAGACGAAAGTAAATCTTGTATGAACACCTAACAATGAGTCCACCTCAACATCTACATGATACTCAGAATAACCAATTATTTCAACCTTTATTGAATCATTCCAGAACACACCTAAACCACCACTCCTACCAGAGCTACTAACCGCAAAAGCTTTATTGTAACCAAGAGTATCAGCTAAAATTTTCACACGACTACCCTCTAACTGAGTTTCAACAATGCATACAATAGAGGGGACAAACAGCTTCGCTAAATTGCAAAGTTCTCGAACTGTCGCTGGTTTGCCAGCACCACGACAGTTCCACACGAGGATTGTCGGTGTCAAAACCAGCGGATCTCGGGTAGGGGGTCCCGAACTGTGCGTCAAGGCCGGATGGTAACAGGAGACAAGGGACACGATGTTTTTACCCAGGTTCGGGCCCTCTCGATGGAGGTAATACCCTACTCCTGCTTGATTAATATCGATGATATGGGTAGTGTTGGAAATATGCCCTAGAGGCAATAATAAATTAGTTATTATTATATTTCCTTGTTCATGATAATCGTTTATTATCCATGCTAGAATTGCATTGATAGGAAACTCAGATACATGTGTGGATACATAGACAACACCATGTCCCTAGTAAGCCTATAGTTGACTAGCTCGTTGATCAATAGATGGTTACGGTTTCCTGACCATGGACATTGGATGTCATTGATAACGGGATCACATCATTAGAAGAATGATGTGATGGACAAGACCCAATCCTAAGCCTAGCACAAGATCGTGTAGTTCGTATGCTAAAGCTTTTCTAACGTCAAGTATCATTTCCTTAGACCATGAGATTGTGCAACTCCCGGATGCCGTAGGAATACTTTGGGTGTGCCAAACGTCACAACGTATTGGGTGGCTATAAAGGTGCACTACGGGTATCTCCGAAAGTGTCTGTTGGGTTGGAACGAATCGAGACTGGGATTTGTCACTCCATGTGACGGAGAGGTATCTCTGGGCCCACTCGGTAGGACATCATCATAATGTGCACAATGTGACCAAGGAGTTGATCATGGGATGATGTGTTACGGAACGAGTAAAGAGACTTACCGGTAACGAGATTGAACAAGGTATCGGCATACCGACGATCGAATCTCGGGCAAGTGCTATACCTCTTGACGAAGGGAATTGAATACGGGATTGATTGAGTCCTCGACATCGTGGTTCATCTGATGAGATCATCGTGGAACATGTGGGAGCCAACATGGGTATCCAGATCCCGCTGTTGGTTATTGACCGGAGAACGTCTTGGTCATGTCTGTATGGTTCCCGAACCCGTAGGGTGTACACACTTAAGGTTCGATGACGCTAGGGTTATAAAGGAAGTTTGTATGTGGTTACCGAATGTTGTTCGGAGTCCCGGATGAGATCCCGGACGTCACGAGGAGTTCCGAAATGGTCCGGAGGTAAAGATTTATATATGGGAAGTCCTGTTTTGGTCACCGGAAAAGTTTCGGGTGTTATCGATAACGTACCGGGACCACTGGGAGGGTCCCGGGGGTCCACCAAGTGGGGCCACCTGCCCCATAGGGTTGCGTGGGCCAAGTGTGAGAGGGGACCAGCCCCAGGTGGGCTGGTGCGCCCCCCCACCAGGGCCCAAGGCGAAGAGAGAAAAAAAAGGGGAAACCCTAGGCTTAGATGGGCCTAAGGCCCACCTAGTGGTGCGCCCCCCCTCTCTCCCCCCTTGGCCGCCCCCTAGATGGGATCTAGGGCTGGACGCCGCCCCTAGGGGTGGAAACCTAGGTGGGGGCGCAGCCCCTCCCTTTCCCCTATATATAGTGGGGGTTTTGGGCTGCCATAGACATGAGAACATCTCCCTCTTGGCGCAGCCCTACCCCTCACCCTCCTCGTCTCTTGCGGTGCTTGGCGAAGCCCTGCTGGAGTGCCACGCTCCTCCACCACCACCACGCCGCTGTGCTGCTGCTGGACGGAGTCTTCCTCAACCTCTCCCTCTCTCCTTGCTGGATCAAGGCGTGGGAGACGTCACCGGGCTGTACGTGTGTTGAACGCGGAGGTGTCGTCCGTTCGGCACTAGGATCTCCGGTGATTTGGATCAAGACGAGTACGACTCCTTCAACCCCGTTCTCTTGAACGCTTCCTCTTAGCGATCTACAAGGGTATGTAGATGCACTCTTCTTCCCCTCGTTGTTGGTTTCTCCATAGATAGATCTTGGTGACACGTAGGAAAATTTTGAATTTCTGCTACGTTCCCCAACAGTGGCATCATGAGCTAGGTCTATTGCGTAGATTCTTTGCACGAGTAGAACACAAAGTAGTTGTGGGCGTTGATTTTGTTCAATATGCTTACCGTTACTAGTCCAATCTTGATTCGGCGGCATTGTGGGATGAAGCGGCCCGGACCGACCTTACACGTACACTTACGTGAGACAGGTTCCACCGACTGACATGCACTAGTTGCATAAGGTGGCTAGCGGGTGCCAGTCTCTCCCACTTTAATCGGATCGGATCCGATGAAAAGGGTCCTTATGAAGGGTAAATAGCAATTGACATATCACGTTGTGGTTTTGCGTAGGTAAGAAACGTTCTTGCTAGAAACCCATAGCAGCCACGTAAAACATGCAAACAACAATTAGAGGATGTCTAACTTGTTTTTGCAGGGTATGCCATGTGATGTGATATGGCCAAAAGGATGTGATGAATGATATATGTGATGTATGAGATTGATCATGTTCTTGTAATAGGAATCACGACTTGCATGTCGATGAGTATGACAACCGGCAGGAGCCATAGGAGTTGTCTTAATTTATTTATGACCTGCGTGTCAACATAAACGTCATGTAATTACTTTACTTTATTGCTAACGTTAGCTGTAGTAGTAGAAATAATAGTTCGCGAGACAACTTCATGAAGACACGATGATAAAGATCATGATGATGGAGATCATGGTGTCATGCCGGTGACGATGATGATCATGGAGCCCCGAAGATGGAGATCAAAAGGAGCAAAGTGATGATGGCCATATCATGTCACTATTTGATTGCATGTGATGTTTATCATGTTTTTGCATCTTATTTGCTTAGAACGACGGTAGTAAATAAGATGATCCCTCATTAAAATTTCAAGAAAGTGTTCTCCCTAACTATGCACCGTTGCGAAAGTTCGTCGTTTTGAAGCACCACGTGATGATCGGGTGTGATAGATTCTAATGTTCACATACAACGGGTGTAAGACAGATTTACACACGTGAAACACTTAGGTTGACTTGATGAGCCCAGCATGTACAGACATGGCCTCGGAACACAAGAGACCGAAAGGTCGAGCATGAGTCGTATGGTAGATACGATCAACATGAAGATGTTCACAGATGATGACTAGTCTGTCTCACGTGATGATCGGACACGGCCTAGTTGACTCGGATCATGTAATCACTTAGATGACTAGAGGGATGTCTATCTGAGTGGGAGTTCATAAGATGAACTTAATTATCCTGAACATAGTCAAAAGATCTTTGCAAATTATGTCGTAAGCTCGCGCTTTAGTTCCACTGTTTAGATATGTTCCTAGAGAAAATATAGTTGAAAGTTGACAGTAGCAATTATGCGGACAGTAGAAGGCTTACGTCCTTAATGCACCGCTCGGTGTGCTGGACCTCGAACGTGGTCTGTGGATGTTGCGAACATCTGACATACACGTTTTGATGACTACATGATAGTTCGGTAATGTTAAATGGTTTAGAATTGAGGCACCGAAGACATTTTTGAAATGTCACGGAACATATGAGATGTTTCGAGGGCTGAAATCGGGATTTCAGGCTCGTGCCCACGTCAAGAGGTATAAGACCTCCGACGATTTTCTTAGCCTGCAAAGTAAGGGAGAAAAGCTCAATCGTTGAGCTTGTGCTCAGATTGTCTGAGTACAACAATCACATGAATCGAGTGGGAGTTGATCTTCCAGATAAGATAGTGATGTTTTTCCAAAGTCATTGCCACCAAGCTGCTAGAGCTTCGTGATGAACTATAACATATTAGGGATAGATATGATGATCCTTGAAATATTCGCGATGTTTGACACCGCGAAAGTAGAAATCAAGAAGGAGCATCAATTGTTGATGGTTAGTGAAACCACTAGTTTCAAGAAGGGCAAGGGCAAGAAGGGATACTTCATGAAACGGCAAATCAGCTGCTGCTCTAGTGGAGAAACCCAAGGTTGAACCCAAACCCGAGATTGAGTGCTTCTGTAATAAGGGGAACAACCACTGGGGCAGAATTACCCTAGATACTTGGTAGATGAGAAGGCTGTCGATAGAAGTATATTGGATATACATTATGTTAATGTGTACTTTACTAGTACTCCTAGTAGCACCAGGGTATTAGATACCGGTTCGGTTGCTAAGTGTTAGTAACTCGAAATAAAAGCTACGGAATAAACGGAGACTAGCTAAAGGTGAGCTGACAATATGTGTTGGAAGTGTTTCCAAGGTTGATATGATCAAGCATCGCACGCTCCCTCTACCATCGAGATTGGTGTTAAACCTAAATAATTGTTATTTGGTGTTTGCGTTGAGCATAGACATGATTGGATTATGTCTATCGCAATACGGTTATTCATTTAAAGAGAATAATAGTTACTCTGTTTATTTGAATAATACCTTCAATGGTCTTGCACCTAAAATGAATGGTTTATTGAATCTCGATCGTAGTGATACACATGTTCATGCCAAAAGATATAAGATAATAATGATATTACCACATACTTGTGGCACTGCAATTTGAGTCATATTGGTATAAAACGCATGAAGAAGCTCCATACAGATGGATCGTTTGGGCTCACTTGATTTTGAATCACTTGAGACATGCAAATAATACCGCATAGGCAAGATGACTGAAAGGCCTCGTTTCCAGTAAGATGGAACTAGAAAGCAACTTGTTGGAAGTAATACATTTTGATGTGTGCAGTCCAATGAGTGCTAAGGCACGCAGTGGATATCGTTATATTCTTACTTCACAGATGATTTAAGTAGATACTGAGTATATTTACTTGATGAAACACAAGTCTGAATTATTGAATGGTTCAAGTAATTTCAGAGTGAAGTTGAAAATCTTCGTGACAAGAGGATAAAATGTCTATGATATGATCATAGAAATGAATATCTGAGTTACGAGTTTGACACACAATTAAGACACTATGGAAATTGTTTCACAACTAATACCGCCTGGAACACCATAGTGTGATGGTGTGTCCGAACATCATAGTTGCACCCTATTGGATATGGTGCGTACCATGATGTCTCTTATCGAATTACCACTATCGTTCATGGGTTAGGCATTAGAGACAACCACATTCACTTTAAATAGGGCACCACATAATTCCGATGAGATGACACCGTATGAACTATGGTTTAGAGAAACCTAAGCTGTCATTTGTTAAAAGGTTTGGGGCTGCGACGCTTATGTGAAAAAGTTTCAGGCTGATAAGCTCGAACCCAAAGAGGATGAATGCATCTTCATAGAATACCTAAAACAGTTGGGTATACCTCCTGTCTCAGATCCAAAAGCAATAGGGATTGTTTCTAGAATCGGGTCCTTTCTCGAGGAAAAGTTTCTCTCGAAAGAATTGAGTGGGAGGATGGTGGAGACTTGATGAGGTTATTGAACCGTCACTTCAACTAGTGTATAGCAGGGCACAAAGAGTTGTTCCTGTGGCACCTACACCAATTGAAGTGGAAGCTTATGATATTGATCATGAGACTTCGGATCAAGTCACTCCCGAACCTCGTAGGATGACAAGGATGCGTACTACTTCAGAGTGGCACGTAATCCTGTCTTGGAAGTCATGTTGCTAGACAACAATGAACCTACGAGCTATGGAGAAGCGATGGTGGGCCCGGATTCCCATGAATGGCTCGAGGCCATAAAATCCGAGAGAGGATCCATGTATGAAAACAAAGTGTAGACTTTGGCAGAACGGCTCGATGGTCGTGAGGCTGTTGAGTACAGATGGATTTTAAAAGGAAGACGAACAATGATGGTAAATGTCAGCATTAAGAAAGCTCGACTTGTCGTTAAGATGTTTTCCGACAAGTTCAAGGAGTTGACTACGGTGAGACTTTCTCACTCGTAGCGATGCTAAGAGTCTGTTGGAATTATATTAGCAGTCACTGCATTATTTGTGAAATCTTGCAGATAGGATGTCAAAACATTGTTTCCTCACGATTTTCTTAAGGAAAGGTTGTATGTGATACAACCAGAAGGTTTTAACAATCCTGAAAGATGCTAACAAGCATGCGAAGCTCCAGCAATCCTTCTAAGGACTGGAGTAAGCATCTCGGAGTTGGAATATACGCTTTGATGATGATCAAAGGTTTTGGGTTTATACAAAGTTTATGAGAAACTTGTATTTCCAAAGAAGTGAGTGGGAGCACTATAGAATTTCTGATGAGTATATGTTGTTGACATATTGTGGATCAGAAATGATGTAGAGTTTCTGGAAAGCATGTAGGGTTATTTGAAAAGTGTTTTTCAATAGAAAACTTGGATTAGGCTACTTGAACATTGAGCATCAAGATCTATGAGGATAGATCAAAAAACGCTAAATGGTACTTTCAAATGAGCACATACCTTGACATGATCTTGAAGGTGTTCAAGATGGATCAGTCAAAGAAGGAGTTCTTGCCTGAGTTGTAAGGTATGAAGTTGAGACTTAAAGCTCGACCACAGCAGAAGAAAGAGAAAGGACGAATGTCGTCCCCTATGCTTTTGTCATAGGCTCTATACGGTATGCCATGCTGAGTACCGCACCTGATGTGTGCCTTGCCACATGTCTGGCAAGAGGGTACAAAGGTGATCCAGGAGTGGATCACTAGATAGCGGTCAAAATTATCCTTGGAGTAATAAGGACATGTTTCTCGATTATGGAGGTGATAAAGAGTTCGGCGTAAAGGGTTACATCGATGCAAGCTTTAACACCTATCCGAATGACTCTGAGTAGCAAACCGGATACGTATAGTGGAGCAACCATTTGGAATAGCTCCAAGTGGAGTGTGGAAGCAGCATTTATAATATGACCTAGAGATTTGCCAAGTACATACGGATCTGATTGTTGCAGACCCGTTGACTAAAACCTCTCTCACAAGCAAAACATGATTAAACCCCAGAACTCATTGAGTCTTAATCACATGATGATGTGAACCAGTTTAGTGACACTAGTAAACTCTTTGGATGTTGTTCACATGGCGATGTGACCTGTGAGTGTTGATCACATGGCGATGTGAACTAGATTATTGACTCTAGTGCAAGTGGGAGACTGTTGGAAATATGCCCTAGAGGCAATAATAAATTAGTTATTATTATATTTCCTTGTTCATGATAATCGTTTATTATCCATGCTAGAATTGTATTGATAGGAAACTCAGATACATGTGTGGATACATAGACAACACCATGTCCCTAATAAGCCTCTAGTTGACTAGCTTGTTGATCAATAGATGGTTACAGTTTCCTAACCATGGACATTGGATGTCATTGATAACGGGATCACATCATTAGAAGAATGATGTGATGGACAAGACCCAATCCTAAGCCTAGCACAAGATCGTGTAGTTCATATGCTAAAGTTTTCTAATGTCAAGTATCATTTCCTTAGACCATGAGATTGTGCAAATCCCGGATGCCGTAGGAATACTTTGGGTGTGCCAAACGTCACAACGTAACTGGGTGGCTATAAAGGTGCACTACGGGTATCTCCGAAAGTGTCTGTTGGGTTGGCACGAATCGAGACTGGGATTTGTCACTCCGTGACGGAGAGGTATCTCTGGGCCCACTCGGTAGGACATCATCATAATGTGCACAATGTGACCAAGGAGTTGATCACGGGATGATGTGTTATGGAACGAGTAAAGAGACTTGCTGGTAACGAGATTGAACAAGGTATCGACATACCGACGATCGAATCTCGCGCAAGTGCTATACCGCTTGACGAAGGGAATTGAATACGAGATTGATTGAATCCTCGACATCGTGGTTCATCCGATGAGATCATCGTGGAACATGTGGGAGCCAACATGGGTATCCAGATCCCGCTGTTGGTTATTGACCGGAGAACGTCCCGATCATGTCTGTATGGTTCCCGAACCCGTAGGGTGTACACACTTAAGGTTCGATGACGCTAGGGTTATAAAGGAAGTTTGTATGTGGTTACCGAATGTTGTTCGGAGTCCCGGATGAGATCCCGGACGTCACGAGGAGTTCCGAAATGGTCCGGAGGTAAAGATTTATATATGGGAAGTCCTGTTTTGGTCACCGGAAAAGTTTCGGGTGTTATCGATAACGTACCGGGACCACCGGGAGGGTCCCGGGGGTCCACCAAGTGGGGCCACCTGCCCCAGAGGGTTGCGTGGGCCAAGTGTGAGAGGGGACCAGCCCCAGGTGGGCTAGTGCGCCCCCCACCAGGGCCTAAGGCGAAGAGAGAAGAAAAAAAGGGGAAACCCTAGGCTTAGATGGGCCTAAGGCCCACCTAGTGGTGCGCGCCCCTCTCTCCCCCCTTGGCCGCCCCCTAGATGGGAGCTAGGGCTGCCCGCCGCCCCTAGGGGTGGAAACCTAGGTGGGGGCACAGCCCCTCCCTTTCCCCTATATATAGTGGGGGTTTTGGGCTGCCATAGACACGAGAACATCTCCCTCTTGGCGCAGCCCTACCCCTCTCCCTCCTCGTCTCTTGCGGTGCTTGGCGAAGCCCTGCTGGAGTGCCACGCTCCTCCACCACCACCACGCTGTTGTGCTGCTGCTGAGTCTTCCTCAACCTCTCCCTCTCTCCTTGCTGGATCAAGGCGTGGGAGACGACACCGGGCTGTACGTGTGTTGAACGCGGAGGTGCCGTCCGTTCGGCACTAGGATCTCCGGTGATTTGGATCACGACGAGTACGACTCCTTCAACCCCGTTCTCTTGAACGCTTCCGCTTAGCGATCTACAAGGGTATGTAGATGCACTCTTCTTCCCCTCGTTGCTGGTTTCTCCATAGATAGATCTTGGTGACACGTAGTAAAATTTTGAATTTCTGCTACGTTCCCCAACAGGTAGTACAAGAGTAGATCTACCACAAGATCAAGGAGGCTAAACCCTAGAAGCTATCCTATGGTATGATTGTTGTGTATGGAGTTGATGTCCTACGGACTACAACCCTCCGGTTTATATAGACACCGGATAGGGTTAGGGTTACACAGAGTCGGTTACAATGGTAGGAGATCTTGAATATCCGCATCGCCAAGCTTGCCTTCCACGCCAAGGAAAGTCCCATCCGGACACGGGACGAAGTCTTCAATCTTGTATCTTCATAGTCCAGGAGTCCGGTGAAGGTATAGTCCGGCTACCCGAACACCCCCTAATCCAGGACTCCCTCAGTAGCCCCTGAACCAGGCTTCAATGACGACTAGTCCGGCGCGCAGATTGTCTTCGGCATTGCAAGGCGGGTTCCTCCTCCACGTCCTTCATAGAAGATTGTAAACACCAAGAGTAGTGTCCGACTCTGCAAAATAAGTTTCCACATATTGCCATAGAGAGAATAATATTAACACAAATCAAATATGCTGACGTATTCCGAAGTGCGTCATCACACTACGGCCAAGTCCTTTACTCGAATTGTTTTTACTTTTCCACCTCAGCATGTTTTTGCGAGGCGGTTTCCTTGGCACGTCTTGTCAAAGCAGAGATCATGTGCCCTTTTTACGGGATTCTCATCAATACGGATGTGGGTAACCCAACCGCGCCATTTACCACGGCGCTTGGGAGGCAAGCGAGTTTTATTAGGCAGGTGGGGACGCATAACCGCATCCGCCCATATAAGGGGATAAGGATCCACCTTTTTTACCTACGCCTTCTTCCTCCTTTGCCTATCCATCTCCTGCGCACTCGAGCTCCAGCGCCCAAGCCCCCACTTCCCACCTCAACCTTCTCCAGCAATGTCCGGAGCGGGAGGCAAGTGGAGGGTCTCCTCCGTCACGGAGGTCCAAGTGAAAAAGTTAAGGAAGGCCGGATACCTGTCCAAGGACATCACGCACCGGCTTCCCGAGAAGGGGCAGCTTCTCCCCACCCCAAGGCCCCATGAGAGGGTAGTGTTCCTTCCCCACTTCCTCCGCGGACTGGGTTTTCCACTCCACCCATTCGTCCGGGGACTCATGTTCTACTACGGCCTGGATTTCTACGATCTGGCCCCGAACTTCATCATCAACATCTCGGCGTTTATCGTCGTGTGTGAGACCTTTCTCTGCGTATGCCCCCATTTCGGCCTCTGGCTCAAGACCTTCAACGTCAAGCCCAAGGTGGTGCGCGACAGCCAGGTGGAGTGCGGAGGTGCCATGGCGGGCAAGATGGCCAACGTCCTATGGTTCGAGGGCTCCTTCGTGGAGACCCTGAAGGGGTGGCAAGCCGGGTGGTTTTACATCACCGAGCCATGCGATCCGAAGTGGGTCGCAGCCCCCGAGTTTCGATCTGGACCCCCCACACGACTTATGTCCTGGAAAGAGACGGGCCTGTCGTGGGGTAACGAAGAAGAGGTGACCGGACTGAAAACATGCATCCAGTCCCTGGTAAACAAGCCAATCAGGCTTGTCAATGTAGTCCAGGTCATGCTCGTTCGTCTAATCCTCCCGTGCCAACAACGGGACTTTAATCTGTGGGAGTTCGACCCGGCGCAGCACCGAACCCTTAACAGGCTCTTCGACACGACGTATGAAAACGTCTGGAAGGTGCTAATCAAAGGCGCCGAGGCTCCAACATCCGCTTCCGAGGACCGCGGATACAACTCGCAGCGTCACGCTAGCGAGGTAAGCTATCTTCACCTTTTACAGGATATTAAGCTCTTTTTTTTCCTTTCATAGTTTGACTCTATGCGGGATCTAAACTCCCTTACCTTTGACAGGCTTGGCAGGCGATATCCGGACCAATTAACTGTCCGGCTCCCTTGCCCGAAGACCCAGCCCCTGCTCTCCTAGTGAAGCTGCTGGTTCCGGCACCTTATGTGGTGCCGAAGACGAAGGCCAAGAAGAAGAAGACCACAGGGACTCGAAAGAGTCCCCGTAACGTGGTAGTGTCGGACTCGTCGTCCGAAGAGTCCGAGACGCCCTCTTCCCGTGAAAACGAGGAGGAGGAAGAAGAGAACTCTCCCCCCCAGCGGAGGGAGGAGAGAAGAGGAAGGCCGCCCCAACAGGGGAGGCCGAGGGGTCTAGGAAAAGGAAGACCCCTCCGCCGGACTACTCCCCTGACGCCGAAGAGGGCGAAGAGGAGTGGCCAAACAGGGCCAAGCGTACGGCAAAATCGTAAGTTCAGATATCAGAGTAACTCATCATGTTCCTTTGTTGCACAGCTTTCCCTAATGTCGAACGTAATTATGCAGCCCGCCCCGGGCCGAATTCAACGAATCGTCGGGCGGCTCCCTGGACTCATCGGACGTGAACTCAGTTTCGCCCGCTGTCTCCCCCCGCACTACAGACGACGCCGAAGTGGCGTCGCGACAAACTCCGGGGCAGGAGGAGGTGGTCCTGGAGGAGCCTCAAGGCAACCTCCCGGACTCCAGGAGTGAAGGGGACAAGGCCCCCCAGGGCTCCAAGTCCGGCTTTGAGACGGACACCGTGCCGGAATCTTCAACAGTTCTGGACCGCGGTAGGCGAACTCCTTCCAAGAGGAGCAAGCCTTCTGAGCCGGCGGCCTCCGTCCAACCGGAGGTGCCGGACAATCTGCTGGAGGTGTTTGACGGCGCCTCCATTGATGAGGAGCATCGTACTATTATGAGTACGGTGATCCAGAGGGTTCAGTCCGCCAAGAGCAGACTGACTGAAGCTTTCGCTAGCCTTCTAACAGGCTTCGAGGTAAGTAAAAATATTTAAGAATATTAACGCATAGACAGTAGCCCCTGATGCTCTGTTTGGCGTTCGGAAAGAAAAGCCGAATAGAGGATCTATTATATTTCGCAGGAGTCTAACAATAAAGAGTCAATATGCGTATGCAGGCTTCGCTGCTATCCACCGCCGCACTGACTGCGGAGGTGGGTGTCCTGAAACAGGACCTCGGGCAGACCGAGCAAGATCTTGGCCTTGCCAAGCGGCAGCTCGAGGAGAAAGAAGGTAAGAAATACCTTACAGAAAAAGTGCCTATAAAAAGGCGTGATTGCAAAAAATAACAGGATTGTACTGCTTATTGTAGGGGCCACGACTGAGGTGGAGACCCTCAAGCAGGCGCTGTCTGAGGCCGAAAAGAAAACGGCTGCAGAGCGCACCGAGCGAGAGAGACTTGGGGCTCAGGTCGGCGAGGTGCAGCAAGAGCTTCAGGCTCTCATGAAAAAACATGAGAGTTTGGAGCTTGAGTCAAAGGCGCAAGCGTCCGAGCTCGCGACGGCCCTTGAGACTGCCAAGTCTGCCAAGGCCGAAGCCTAAAAGGCCCTCCAAGAGTTGGAGGAGATGAGGAAGATAGCAGCGGGTAAGGCATTCTTTATGTAAAGCAGAAATATAAAAGTAAACTACTTGTTACTTACCCTAATCCGGAGCTCTCCAGGGGCATTCGCAGATCTTCCCTGCAGCGTATCCGATGCCGCCGCATTCTACCGAGCTGAAGAGGACAGCTCGACGGAGAAGGTGTTCTGGTCTCAGTATTCTGAGGTCGGACACCCTGTGCCCTTGAGCGACTAGCTGAAACAGCTGGTCGAGCTCCACAAGGCGGCTGAACAGGCCATGAAGGGCTTCGTAGTTCGGCTGTGGCCCAGAGAGGCCCTGCCTGGGAGCTATTTCGGGCTGGTGCGGCGGCTGGTGGAGGCCTGTCCGAGGCTCGAGGTCATCAAGCGCTCCATCTGCATCGAAGGTGCCCGTCGGGCCCTTGCCCGTGCAAAGGTGCACTGGGGTAAGCTGGACAGTGAGAAGCTTGTGAAGGACGGGCCGCTGCCAGGGAAGGAGCATCGCAATCCCGAGAACTACTACAAGGATGTTCTTGCAGGTGCCCGCCTTGTGGCGGATGAATGTACCAAGGATGTAATTTTTGAATGAACTCGCTCGTGTTTATCCTATGCGCTGAAAACTTGTTCATATGCGCTAAGCAATGCTTATTGAATTTAAAATATTACTTTCTATGCGGCCGTTTATCAAAAAATTGAGAGATGGCCAGTTGTCGGCTTCTGCCCCCATGCCACTAGTGCTGGGGTGTTCGGGATAAACCTGAGCGCTCTTTTTCCCATAGTTTGGTCCTTCGAGGGAGGCGCTCAGCACAACGAACCAAGCAATCGGACTATAATGCTTGAACACTCTCACTTAGCCATAGAACTCTATAATTTTAAATTTCGGCGAAGCCCCTAGTTCGGAAGACCGAGTTCGAGGCGCTATCCACGCCTTGGGCGGACAAAGCCATCTCCTCGCTCAAAGCGGCATAAGTCTTTAGGGACTCGAAAAACCTCTCGAACAGCGACCGGTCTCTCGCCTCATCATGACAGTCAGTTTTAGCTTTCTCCACTGAGGTGCTTAACCCAGCTGAACCGGGGCACAATCGCAGTGGTTCTCCTAGTGCTACCTTAGCCGATATAGCGGAACGTAAGGCACCAAAACATAGGAGCCGGGCAAACCCAACTATTGACCCAAATCATGATTCGGAGCCGATGCATATAGTGCTATAAGTTCGGGGTGCCGCACTTGTGAAAGTGTACGGACTTCTCACACCATAATGAGGGGTACTGAAGCCCCTGGCATGTTTGCCGTACCATAGTGTACGGGTGCAATCATGTCATTTAATAAACATGTATGTGAAAAGAGGATAATTGCCGGGGGACTAATCCACGAACACCTATGGGACCGGCGGACCGAGTCCCTTTCGATTCGGCGGGGGCGAGGGTTGCACGAAGAGAGGATCGAGGCGAAGCACACGAGCAGTTTACCCAGGTTCGGGCCGCACGGATGCGTAAAACCCTACTCCTGCTTTGTGGTTTGTATTGAGTTCTTGCTCAGGAGCGCGGAGTGCTACAGTACACTCCAGCAGCTAACGAGACCGAGCGTAAGTGTTCTCTTCCTCTTTCTCTACGTTGTGCATGGGCCTCCTTTTATATGCTCAAGGGGTCACCGACAGGTGGCAACGTAGACAAGGGTAAAAATGGAAAGGTGTTGTGGTTGGTACAGCTACCTGCTACAGTGTATCATACCTAACCCTGACGGCAGGGGACAAGGGCATTAATTGCCCGTCTGCGTCGCCTAAATAGTGCAAAAGGGACCGTCAGGGATGCCACCGCTCGCCACGATGGCAATCTTGTCAGCGCCGCTTGCCACCACGCACCGCTGGCTGCACAGCCTCCCGCCACGTACGCCTGGAAGGGTCCCAGAGCGACACATTGGTGGATGTGCTGGAGCGCGGATACAGAGTGGTGGCTTTCCCGGCAAGCGCCTTGCCGCGGTTGTTATCTTGTCGCGTCCGGGAGCTTGTCGCTCATCGGGCCTTGCCGGGACGCGTGGCGCATCGCGACAAGTTCCTTGAGATGCCTTGGTTGGCCTTCCCGGCAAGCTCCTCTTGCCGAGGTCTTGTCTCCTTGGCTTGGATACTTTGTCCTTGAATGGCTCCAAAGGAACCACGGAGGGCCTTGGCGGTCACCCGGCAAGCCTTGCCGTGGGATGCTGCGACTGCCCGTGCACAAGTTCGGGATACTAGGGTACCCCTACTCTAGTACACCGACAGGAGCCCCCGGGCCTGGGCCATACACGGTGCCGAGCGCTGTTGGGCCAGGCCCAAAACAGGGCACGGGCACGCGCGGCCTGGGTTACGCCGTATCTCTCCCCGTATCCACCGCGCCCCCCCCCGAACGGCACGCATTGAATGCAGCGTCGTGGGAGAGATCGTGGGTGGTTTCTTTATTCGGAAAGGCGGAACGTCCGCCCCCCTCCCTCTTTATAAGCATGGGAAACAGGGGTAGTTCGCCCATTCGCCGGTTGCTACTCCAATCTCAGAAACCTTCGCCACTCCCTAGTCTTCCCATGTTGGAAATATGCCCTAGAGGCAATAATAAATTAGTTATTATTATATTTCCTTGTTCATGATAATCGTTTATTATCCATGCTAGAATTGTATTGATAGGAAACTCAGATACATGTGTGGATACATAGACAACACCATGTCCCTAGTAAGCCTCTAGTTGACTAGCTCGTTGATCAATAGATGGTTACGGTTTCCTGACCATGGACATTGGATGTCGTTGATAACGGGATCACATCATTAGGAGAATGATGTGATGGACAAGACCCAATCCTAAGCATAGCACAAGATCGTGTAGTTCGCATGCTAAAGCTTTTCTAATGTCAAGTATCATTTCCTTAGACCATGAGATTGTGCAACTCCCGGATACCGTAGGAGTGCTTTGGGTGTGCCAAACGTCACAACATAAGTGGGTGGCTATAAAGGTACACTACAGGTATCTCCGAAAGTGTCTATTGGGTTGGCACGAATCGAGACTGGGATTTGTCACTCCGTGTAACGGAGAGGTATCTCTGGGCCCACTCAGTAGGACATCATCATAATGTGCACAATGTGATCAAGGAGTTGATCACGGGATGATGTGTTACGGAATGAGTAAAGAGACTTGCCGGTAACGAGATTGAACAAGGTATCGGGATACCGACAATCGAATCTCGGGCAAGTGTCGTACCGATAGACAAAGGGAATTGTATACGGGATTGATTAAGTCCTTGACATCGTGGTTCATCCGATGAGATCATCATGGAACATGTGGGAGCCAACATGGGTATCCAGATCCCGCTGTTGGTTCTTGACCGGAGAGTCATCTCGGTCATGTCTGCATGTCTCCCGAACCCGTAGGGTCTACACACTTAAGGTTCGGTGACGCTAGGGTTATAGTGATATTAGTATGCGGTAACCCGAAAGTTGTTCGGAGTCCCGGATGAGATACCGGACATCACGAGGAGTTCCGGAATGGTCCGGAGGTAAAGAATTATATATAGGAAGTGCTATTTCGGCCATCGGGACAAGTTTCGGGGTCACCGGTATTGTACCGGAACCACCAGAAGGGTCCCGGGGGTCCACCGGGTGGGGCCACCTGCCCCGGGGGGCCACATGGGCAGTAGGGGTGTGCGCCTTGGCCTATATGGGCCAAGGGCACCAGCCCCAAGAGGCCCATGCGCCAAGAGATGAGGGAAAGGAAGAGTCCTAAAGGGGGAAGGCACCTCCGAGGTGCCTTGGGGAGGAGGGACTCCTCCCTGGCCGCACCCTTCCTTGGAGGAAGGGCCAAGGCTGCGCCTCCCCCTCTCCCTTGGCCCTATATATAGTGGGGGGAAGGGAGGGCAGCCCAACCTAAGCCGTGGCGCCTCCCTCTCCCTCCCATGACACATCTCCCTCCTCCCGCAGCGCTTGGCGAAGCCCTGTTGGAATCCCGCTACTTCCACCACCACGCCGTCGTGCTGCTGGATCTCCATCAACCTCTCCTCCCCCCTTTCTGGATCAAGAAGGAGGATACGTCGCTGCTCCGTACGTGTGTTGAACACGGAGGTGCCGTCCGTTCGGCGCTAGGATCATCGGTGATTTGGATCACGACGAGTACGACTCCATCAACCCCGTTCTCTTGAACGCTTCCGCGCGCGATCTACAAGGGTATGTAGATCCACTCCTCCCTCGTTGCTAGATGACTCCATAGATATATCTTAGTGACACGTAGGAAAATTTTGAATTTATGCTACGTTCCCCAACAGTGGCATCATGAGCTAGGTCTATGCGTAGTTTCTATGCACGAGTAGAACACAAAGTAGTTGTGGGTGTTGATTTTGTTCAATATGCTTGCCGTTACTAGTATTATCTTGATTCGGCGGCATCGTGGGATGAAGCGGCCCAGACTGACCTTACACGTACTCTTACGTGAGACTGGTTCCACCGACTAACATGCACTAGTTGCATAAGGTGGCTAGCGGGTGTCTGTCTCTCCCACTTTAGTCGGATCGGATTCGATGAAAAGGGTCCTTATGAAGGGTCAATAGCAATTGGCATATCACGTTGTGGTCTTTGCGTAGGTAAGAAACGTTCTTGCTAGAAACCCATAGCAGCCACGTAAAACATGCAAACAACAATTAGAGGACGTCTAACTTGTTTTTGCAGGGTATGCGATGTGATGTGATATGGCCAAAAGGATGTGATGAATGATATATGTGATGTATGAGATTGATCATGTTCTTGTAATAGGAATCACGACTTGCATGTCGATGAGTATGACAACCGGTAGGATCCATAGGAGTTGTCTTAATTTATTTATGACCTGCGTGTCAACATAAACGTCATGTAATTACTTTACTTTATTGCTAACCGTTAGCTGTAGTAGTAGAAGTAATAGTTGACGAGACAACTTCATGAAGACACGATGATAGAGGTCATGATGATGGAGATCATGGTGTCATGCCGGTGACGATGATGATCATGGGGCCCCGAAGATGGAGATCTAGAAGAGCAAAGTGATGATGGCCATATCATGTCACTATTTGATTGCATGTGATGTTTATCATGTTTTTGCATCTTATTTGCTTAGAACGACGGTAGTAAATAAGATGATCCCTCATTAAAATTTCAAGAAAGTGTTCTCCCTAACTATGCACCGTTGCGAAAGTTCGTCGTTTTGAAGCACCACGTGATGATCGGGTGTGATAGATTCTAACATTCACATACAACGGGTGTAAGACAGATTTACACACGCGAAACACTTAGGTTGACTTGACGAGCCTAGCATGTACAGACATGGCCTCGGAACACAAGAGACCGAAAGGTCGAGCATGAGTCGTATGGTAGATACGATCAACATGAAGATGTTCACCGATGATGACTAGTCCGTCTCACGTGATGATCGGACACAGCCTAGTTGACTCGGATCATGTAATCACTTAGATGACTAGAGGGATGTCTATCTGAGTGGGAGTTCATAAGATGAACTTAATTATCTTGAACATAGTCAAAAGGATTTTGCAAATTATGTCATAGCTCGCGCTTCAGTTCTACTATTTAGATATGTTCCTAAAGAAAATTTAGTTGAAAGTTGATAGTAGCAATTATGCGGACTAGGTCCGTAAACTGAGGATTGTCCTCATTGCTTCATAGAAGGCTTATGTCCTTAATGCACCGCTCAGTGTGCTGAACCTCGAACTTCGTCTGTGGATGTTGCGAACATCTGACATACACATTTTGATAACTACGTGATAGTTCAGTTAAACGGTTTAGAGTTGAGGCACTGAAGACGTTTTGGAACGTCGCGAAACATATGAGATGTTTCGAGGGCTGAAATTGGGATTTCAGGCTCGTGCCCACGTCAAGAGGTATAAGACCTCCGACGATTTTCTTAGCCTTCAAACTAAGGGAGAAAAGCTCAATTGTTGAGCTTGTGCTCAGATTGTCCGAGTACAACAATCATTTGAATCGAGTGGGAGTTGATCTTCCAGATGAAATAGTGATGGTTCTCCGAAGTCATTACCACCAAGCTGCTTGAGCTTCGTGATGAACTATAATATATCAGGGACATATATGATGATCCTTGAGATATTCGCGATGTTTGACACCGCGAAAGTAGAAATCAAGAAGGAGCATCAATTGTTGATGGTTGGTGAAACCACTAGTTTCAAGAAGGGCAAGGGCACGATGGGATACTTCATGAAACGGAAATTCAGCTGCTGCTATAGTGAAGAAACCCAATGTTGAACCCAAACCCGAGACTAAGTGCTTCTGTAATAAGGGGAACAGCCACTGGAGCAGAATTACCCTAGATACTTGGTAGATGAGAAGGCTGGCAAGGTCGATAGAAGTATATTGGATATACATTATGTTAATGTGTATGTTACTAGTACTCCTAGTAGCACCAGGGTATTAGATACCGGTTCGGTTGCTAAGTGTTAGTAACTCGAAATAAAAGCTACGGAATAAACGGAGACTAGCTAAAGGTGAGCTGACGATATGTGTTGGAAGTGTTTCCAATGTTGATATGATCAAGCATCGCACGCTCCCTCTACCATCGAGATTGGGGTTAAACCTAAATAATTGTCATTTGGTGTTTGCGTTGAGCATAGACATGATTGGATTATGACTATCGCAATACGGTTATTCATTTAAGGAGAATAATGGTTACTCTGTTTATTTGAATAATACCTTCAATGGTCTTACACCTAAAATGAATGGTTTATTGAATCTCGATCGTAGTGATACACATGTTCATGCCAAAAGATATAAGATAGTAATTATAGTACCACCTACTTGTGGCACTGCCACTTAAGTCATATCGGTATAAAACGCATGAAGAAGCTCCATGTTGATGGATCTTTGGATTCACTCATTTTTGAAAAAGTTTGAGACATGCGAACCATGTCTATTGGTGTATATGCATGAAGAAACTCCATGCAAATGGACCGTTTGGACTCACTTGATTTTGAATCACTTGAGACATGCAAATCATACCACATGGGCAAGATGACTGAAAGCCTCGTTTTCAGTAAAATGGAACTAGAAAGCAACTTGTTGGAAGTAATACATTTTGATGTGTGCAGTCCAATGAGTGCTGAGGCATGTAGTGGATATCGTTATGTTCTTACTTCACAGATGATTTGAGTAGATGTTGAGTATATTTACTTGATGAATCACGAGTCTGAATTATTGAAAGGTTCAAGTAATTTCAGGGTGAAGTTGAAAGATAAAATATCTATGATATGATCATAGAGATGAATATCTGAATTACGAGTTTGGCACAGAATTAAGACATTATGGATATTGTTTCACAACTAATACAGCCTGGAACACCATAGTGTGATGGTGTGTCTGAACATCATAACTGCACCCTATTGGATATGATGCATACCATGATGTCTCTTATCGAATTACCACGATAGTTTATGGGTTAGGCATTACAGACAACCACATTCACCTTAAATAGGGCACCATGTAATTCCGATGAGATGACACCGTATGAACTATGGTTTAGAGAAACCTAAGTTGTCATTTCTTAAAAGTTTGAGGCTGCGACGCTTATGTGAAAAAGTTTCAGGCTGATAAGCTCGAACCCAAAGCGGATAAATGCATCTTCATAGGACACCCAAAACAGTTGGGTATTCCTCCTGTCTCAGATCCGAAAGCAATAAGGGATTGTTTCTAGAATCGGGTCCTTTCTCGAGGAAAAGTTTCTCTCGAAAGAATTGAGTGGGAGGATGGTGGAGACTTGATGAGGTTATTGAACCGTCTCTTCAACTAGTGTGTGGCAGGGCACAGGAAGTTGTTCATGTGGCACCTACACCAATTGAAGTGGAAGCTTATGATAGTGATCATGAAACTTCAGATCAAGTCACTACCAAACCTCGTGGGATGACAAGGATGCATACTACTTCAGAGTGGTACGTAATCCTGTCTTGGAAGTCATGTTGCTAGACAACAATGAACCTACGAGCTATGGAGAAGCGATGGTGGGCCTGGATTCCAAAATGGCTCGAGGCCATATAATCCGAGAAAGAATCCATGTATGAAAACAAAGTGTAGACTTTGGCAGAACAACTCGATGGTCGTAAGGCTGTTCAGTGCAGATGGATTTTAAAAGGAAGACGGACAATGATGGTAAATGTCACCATTAAGAAAGCTCGACTTGTCGTTAAGATGTTTTCCGACAAGTTCAAAGAGTTGACTACGATGAGACTTTCTCACTTGTAGCGATGCTAAGAGTCTGTTGGAATTATATTAGCGATTACTGCATTATTTATGAAATCTTGCAGATAGGATGTCAAAACATTGTTTCCTCGACGATTTTCTTGAGGAAAGGTTGTATGTGATACAACCGGAAGGTTTTGTCAATCCTGAAAGATGCTAATAAGTATGCAAAGCTCCAGCAATCCTTCTAGGGACTGGAGTAAGCATCTCGGAGTTGGAATGTATGCTTTGATGATGATCAAAGATTTGGGGTTTATACAAAGTTTATGAGAAACTTGTATTTCCAAAGAAGTGAGTGGGAGCACTATAGAATTTCTGATAAATATATGTTGACATATTGTTGATCAGAAATGATGTAGAATTTCTGGAAAGCATATAGGGTTATTTGGAGAGTGTTTTTCAATGGAAAGCCTGGATTAAGCTACTTGAACATTAAGCATCACGATCTATAAGGATAGATCAAAAACGCTTAATGGTACTTTCAAATGAGCACATACCTTGACATGATCTTGAAGGTGTTCAAGATGGATCAGCCAAAGAAGGAGTTCTTGCCTGAGTTGTAAGGTATGAAGTTAAGACTTAAAGCTCGACCACGGCAGAAGAAAGAGGAAGGACGAAGGTCGTCCCCTATGCTTTTGTCATAGGCTCTATACGGTATGCCATGCTGAGTACCGCACCTGATGTGTGCCTTGCCACATATCTGGCAAGAGGGTACAAAGGTAATCTAGGAGTAGATCACCAGATGGCGGTCTAAATTATCCTTAGAGGAATAAGGATATATTTCTCGGTTATGGAGGTGATAAAGAGTTCAACGTAAAGAGTTACGTCGATGCAAGCTTAACACCTATCCGGATAGCTCTGAGTAGAGATACCGGATACGTATAATGGAGCAACAATTTAGAATAGCTCCAAGTAGAACAGTTATTTGAAATGGCTCCAAATATAGCGTAGTAGCTGCATCTACAAGATGACATAGAGATTTGCGAAGTACATACGGATCTGAAAGATTCAGACCCGTTGACTATAACATCTCTCACAAGCATAACATGTTCAAACCCAGAACTCATCGAGTGTTAATCACATGGTAATGTGAACTAGATCATTGACTCTAGTAAACTCTTTGGGTGTTAGTCACATGGGGATGTGATCTTGAGTGTTAATCACATATCGATGTGAATTGGATTATTGACTCTAGTGCAAGTGGGAGACTGTTGGAAATATGCCCTAGAGGCAATAATAAATTAGTTATTATTATATTTCCTTGTTCATGATAATCGTTTATTATCCATGCTAGAATTGTATTGATAGGAAACTCAGATACATGTGTGGATACATAGACAACACCATGTCCCTAGTAAGCCTCTAGTTGACTAGCTCGTTGATCAATAGATGGTTACGGTTTCCTGACCATGGACATTGGATGTCGTTGATAACGGGATCACATCATTAGGAGAATGATGTGATGGACAAGACCCAATCCTAAGCATAGCACAAGATCGTGTAGTTCGCATGCTAAAGCTTTTCTAATGTCAAGTATCATTTCCTTAGACCATGAGATTGTGCAACTCCCGGATACCATAGGAGTGCTTTGGGTGTGCCAAACGTCACAACGTAACTGGGTGGCCATAAAGGTACACTACAGGTATCTCCGAAAGTGTCTGTTGGGTTGGCACGAATCGAGACTGGGATTTGTCACTCCGTGTGACGGAGAGGTATCTCTGGGCCCACTCGGTAGGACATCATCATAATGTGCACAATGTGATCAAGGAGTTGATCACGGGATGATGTGTTACGGAACGAGTAAAGAGACTTGCCGGTAACGAGATTGAACAAGGTATCGGGATACCGACAATCGAATCTCGGGCAAGTGTCGTACCGATAGACAAAGGGAATTGTATACGGGATTGATTAAGTCCTTGACATCGTGGTTCATCCGATGAGATCATCGTGGAACATGTGGGAGCCAACATGGGTATCCAGACCCCGCTGTTGGTTACTGACCGGAGAGTCATCTCGGTCATGTCTGCATGTCTCCCGAACCCGTAGGGTCTACACACTTAAGGTTCGGTGACGCTAGGGTTATAGAGATATTAGTATGCGGTAACCCGAAAGTTGTTCGGAGTCCCGGATGAGATCCCGGACGTCACAAGGAGTTCCGGAATGGTCCGGAGGTAAAGAATTATATATAGGAAGTGCTATTTCGGCCATCGGGACAAGTTTCGGGGTCACCAGTATTGTACCGGGACCACCGGAAGGGTCCCGGGGGTCCACCAGGTGGGGCCACCTGCCCCGGGGGGCCACATGGGCTGCAGGGGTGTCGCCTTGGCCTATATGGGCCAAGGGCACCAGCCCCAAGAGGCCCATGCGCCAAGAGATGAGGGAAAGGAAGAGTCCTAAAGGGGGAAGGCACCTCCGAGGTGCCTTGAGGAGGAGGGACTCCTCCCTGGCCGCACCCTTCCTTGGAGGAAGGGCCAAGGCTGCGCCTCCCCCCTCTCCCTTGGCCCTATATATAGTGGGGGGAAGGGAGGGCAGCCAAACCTAAGCCCTGGCGCCTCCCTCTCCCTCCCATGACACATCTCCCTCCTCCCGCAGCGCTTGGCGAAGCCCTGTTGGAATCCCGCTACTTCCACCACCACGCCGTCGTGCTGCTCGATCTCCATCAACCTCTCCTCCCCCCTTGCTGGATCAAGAAGGAGGAGACGTTGCTGCTCCGTACGTGTGTTGAACGCGGAGGTACCGTCCGTTCAGCGCTAGGATCATCGGTGATTTGGATCACGACGAGTACGACTCCATCAACCCCGTTCTCTTGAACGCTTCCGCGCGCGATCTACAAGGGTATGTAGATCCACTCCTCCCTCGTTGCTAGATGACTCCATAGATAGATCTTGGTGACACGTAGGAAAATTTTGAATTTATACTATGTTCCCCAACATCCCAAAGCTGAAAGAGAGCAGCGCCCCGCCCCCCATCGCCACCAGCACCACCAACGCCGTCGACCTCCTCCACCACTTCCGCCATGGCTCCGAGAGCCGACAAAGGGAAGGTTGTGAAGTCGACCGAGGCGCAGCGGCTTGCGGCGCTGCGAAAGGAGCGGGCAATCTTCCCCCCCAAGCTCGCCGTGAGGGAGCTGAGGGAGAATTACTATCTCTTCTGGTCGACGAAGACGCGAGCGCATCCGCGCACGGAGGTACTTCCAGCCGCCGCTTGGAAAATGGCTCCAAACGAATATCCTTTCTTCGCCTTGTTCTTCTACTGCGGGCTCTACCCGCCCTTTTCTGAGTTTTTCTGCGGCATTATGAACACCTACGGGTTCCGCCTCCTTGACTTCACCCCCAATGCTGTTCTGACCATGGCAGTTTTCGCACATCTCTGCGAAAACTTTGTCCGAGTCTATCCCAATGTAGCCCTTTTTCGCCACTTCTTTATGCCCCGAGTAGAGAGAGGAGAGCCTTTATCCGGCGGAATCGCTTGGATCTCGAGGGCCGGCAAGAAGGACACTTATCTGGAGGGAGAGTTCCGCGGCAAGTGGGAGGAATGGAGAGCAGACTGGTGCTGGATTGACGAGGAGAACCCGCAGCTGTTTACCGCCCGGTGCCAAGCCCCAGTAGCACGCGGCAGCGATTGGAGTGACGTGGCCCCGGAAGACGATAGGCTGAAGATTGCCGTCACCCGGATCCTACGCCTCAGGCTTGCCGGGCTCACTGTAGGCGCTGTTGGCGCAGATTTTCTTCGTTGCTGCATCACCCCCCTGCAGGAACGGGGGAGACCTGCCTGGGAATTCAAGAATGCGGCGGATATCATGAGGCTGCGTCCGGGCCTCAACTTCAACTTTACTGTTCTGGAGCTTAACGCGATGCTCCAGGAGCTGTTCAAGTACGACCCTCAACATCCCGAAGTGTTCAGGTTGCTGAAGGGTGTCGTTCCGCTGTGCAACAATTCCGTGCTCGACCGCATCCGTGCAATGATGCCGCTGTGCGATTCGCATGGAATTGTCCCAACTTGGCAAGAGCCTGCAGACGACGTCGTGCAGGGGTTCTTTGACGGCTTGGTAGAAGTGCCGGTCCGCTCCAACGAAAAGAATAGCCTCACCCGCGACACCACCGATGCCGAGATGACACGCATCGCCACTAGGCTGGAAGAGGCGGCGGCAGCCGCAGCCGCGGGCGAATTTGGATTCACCGTGGAGGAGGCAGAGGCAGCAGAGGCGGCAAGCCGTGCCGAGCGAGAGGAGCCCGTCAGTGAGAAAGAGCTTGCCGGGCATGACGTCGAGTCGAGCGAGCCCGCCGAGGATACGAGCGGCTTGCTGGAGATCAACTCCTCTTCCTCCTCATCTTCAGGCAGCTCGCCGCAAGTAGAGCCTCCATCCCCACCAAGAAGGCGTCTCCGCAAGGCCGGGGACGTAGCGGGGCGGCGGGCGAGTCAACAGTCGCCGCGCCGTGAGACACGCTCCACCACGGCAAGCACTGTTGCCGCGGGAGCACCTCACACTGCTGCGGCAACTGGAACGGGGTCCACCCGGACCACCGCTTCTGCTCCTGCCGCTTCTCACGCCGCGGCGGTAGCCAGAGCGGGGTCGTCTCAGACCACCGCCACTGTTCCCGCCAAGCGGTCAAGGGAAACTACTCCTCCGCCTCCTCGCGCCGGACGTGAGCCGGACTTCGACTTCTCCGCGTTCAGCTCCGACGAGGAAGAAGAAGAGTAAGATTTTCTTGTTGTACTTGTAGTTCTTCAATTCTTGCTGTTTTGTCTTGTATCTCATTTGCTTTACTCTGAACTTATTCCTTTTTAGGACTCTGGCCCAGAGAGCAGCGAAGAGGGCCAAGGTCCCAGTGATTATCATCGAGGACGAACCCACCGCGACAGCAGGGGGTGCGTCCGAGACAACCTTGCCGGACCCGGCAACTGTTCTCCAGAGCAGCCCCCAGCGTAAGTATATGGTTCACTTTCCGCTATTAGGCGCGCATGGATACTCTTTCTTTGCTGACATCTTTCTGTTGGTTTGTGTAGGAGCAGAGTAGCCCCACCAGGAGCGCCCGGAGGCCGCCCCCGAAATGCCAAGGGAGAGTCCTCCGGCAAGGGAGAGTTCTCCGGCAAGGGACAACACCGGCGTCCCCCCGGCGGCGGAGCTGATGGAGACCGAGGTTGCTGCCGACGACGCCGCTGCCACTGAAGAAGCAGCCGGCGCTGATGATCCCGCCGGTGACGAGGCCGCCAAAGCTGCCGCCGCCGCAGCTGGCGAGGGGTCTGGCAATCGCACTGATGGCCCTGAGGCCGCAGGAGCGCCAGGCGCTACGTCAACCGCCGACCCGTCTGCCGCTGCCGCTGCGCCAGGCTCCGAAGAGCCCCAGCCAGGCGTCTACTTGAAGGCCGGCGATGGCGTGTTCATCAACCTCCCCTGGGCGTCAAGCTCCAGGGCGCCGGTCGAGGGAGAGAGCTTTGATGGAGAGGTGCTCGCCTCCGCTGGGCTGATGCTAGTTGATGCGCCGAGCAGCAGCAGCGGCGAGCCTGAGGAGGAGCGGTTGCTGCGGAAGCTGTTGTCGCTCTACCGCGTGCGGCAAGCCAAGCTGGAATCCCACGAGGCGCTTGTCGCGAAGGGGGGAGCGGACATCGAGAAGCGCGCGGAGGAGCTCCGGGGTCTCAACCAGGAAGCTCTCCGGTCCCTGGCAGAGGAGCAGGAGCAACTTGCCGAAGAGCGGAAGGCCTTCTTCTTCGAGAAGGCTGAAGTTGAAGAGCAACAGCGGCTTGCCGCTGAGAAGCTGTCTGCGTAGGAGGGCGAGCTGGTGCAGCGGAAAGTTAACCTCGACAGCCACGAGGAGGAGCTTGCCGCGCGTGAGCAACAATTCGGCGGAGCCCTTAAGCAAGCAGAGGATGCTGCCGCAGTTGCCGAGGCCGCCAAGAAGGAGCTGGAGACGAAGGTGGCGCAGCTGGAGGCCGATCTCAAGGCGAGTGGTGAAGAGCTTGCCGCCGCCAAGGACTCCAACGCAGATCTTGAGTTGAAGCTGGCCACTTTGACCAAGACGCTGGACGGCGCTAGGGAGCAAGAGGTGGCCTTGAAGGAGGAGATCAAGGCCGACAAGGCGCTGCTGGCGAGTGCTGCCGTCGCCCAGAATGCTTTTAGGGAGAATGTGGAGCACTGGACGGAGGGTCTCGTGAATGTTGCCGCAGACATTGACAGGGAGCTGGCGCAGCTGGGGATGGAGGATCTTGGGTATCCCTCCGACGAGAACCTCCAACCCAGCGCCAAGCTCATCTTGTTCTTCAAAGGCGTGGCGACGGCCCTCCAGCGACTCCGGGAGAGGATCCCAAAGCATCTGGCCGACGAGTCACGCAAGATCTGCGCGGGAGCTCTTCAAAAGGTGTTGGTGAAGGTGGCCTTTCGCAACCTGGGCCTCAACCTCACCAATGTCCTCAAGACCCTGCCGCCGGATGCTGATCTGGAGGCGCTCAAGACCCTTGTCGCACCCATTGTGGACAAGGTGAGCGGGATCAAGAGGATTGAGGGCGATCGCGTAGACTAGGCCGCCCGTTTTCTTCTTTTCTTGTCGCTGCTGGTCATGTTATGAGAACAATCTGTTAGAGCCACGACAAGCTACCTCGTAATATAACTCTATTCCGAGTAATGATTGCAATGTTATTCCCTTTACTTGATTCCTCCCTTTGTATGTTTTTGCCCTATGCTTTTAGGGAACTTGCCGGTGCAGGCACCTTAGCCGCGAGCGCTGAGTGCGGGACGCCAGCAGCCTGCTGGCGGTGTCGCTACCGACAAGAAACCTTGTCGCAACTAGTCGCAGCTCACTTAAGTTGTTGAGCGGACTCGAAACAAAGTAAGGGCGCAACTAGCTACGAGTTGGTTCCTCCGCGCACAGGTTTTCCATACAAAGTGCGGTCGTTCAAGGGAGATAACTTAAAAATTTAAAAAATCTGATTGCTCAAACTTTGGCAACTTAGCTTTTCTGTTGTTTGCTTCCCGGTAAGGCGAAACTTTCTTGAACGACGCATGGTCCATACCATTATCTTCTCCTTTCCCTCCCGGCAAACTTGTGGGCGAGGGAACCTTCCTTTCCTTGAGAAAAAAGAAAGAGGAGAAAATAAAGATATGGAGCCTTACGGCTCGTTATTGCTTACCGGGGAGTAGGTGCTGCACAAAGTGTCAGATCACATATGAAAAAAATAGAAAGCATGAAATTGACAAGATGTGCGGAGCATATGAGCTTTACTTATGCACGGGGTCTGCGCCCGGCTTTGTACAAAGGATTACATGCAACAGCGGCAAGACTTGTACAAAAGGTGGTTACCGGAACAGGTTCTGGCAACCGCGCGTTACGGGTAAAACTTACGAAGATGCTCAATGTTCCAGGAATTGCTCACCGGAATGCTATCTTCGGTCTCAAGGCGGACATCGCCAGGCCTAGTGACTTGTTTCACCCGGTAAGGGCCTTCCCACTTCGGCGTCAACTTTTTGGAATTCTTGGCGGACTAAACACGCCGAAGAACAAGGTCGCCTTCCTCGAGACTTCTAGCGTTAACTTTGCGGCTATGGTAGCGGCGCAAAGCTTGCTGGTAGTGAGCAGCTCGTACAGCAGCCTGAAGATGGTCTTCCTCAAGGAGTAGCGCGTCATCTTGTCGCAGCTGCTCTTGCTCAAGCTCATCATAAGCGAGCACTTGAGGTGACCCGTACACGAGTTTCGTGGGGAGAACTGCCTCTGCTCCATAGACTAGAGCGAAAGGTGTCTGGCCAGTGGCTCGATTTGGCGTCGTCCTGATCGACCAAAGAACCACCGGCAGCTCCTCGATCCAGTTTCTTCCACACTTGTGCAGCCTGCCGAAAGTCCTGGTCTTGAGCCCACCCAACACTTCAGCATTTGCCCTCTCCGCTTGACCGTTGCTTCTCGGGTGAGCAACAGAAGCGAAGCAGACCTTGGCGCCAAGATCTTGGACGTACTGCATGAAGGTGCGGCTCGTGAATTGCGTACCGTTTTTGGTGATTATCCTGTTAGGGATCCCGAAGCGGCAAACAATCAACCTGAAGAACTTGACTGCTGACTGTGCTGTCACCTTCCTCACTGCTTCCACTTCCGGCCACTTTGTGAACTTGTCGATTGCAACGTACAAGTACTCAAAGCCACCGACTGCTCGGGGAAAGGGGCCGAGGATGTCGAGCCCCCAGACCGAAAATGGCCAGGATAAAGGGATCGTCTGGAGAGCTTGAGCTGGTTGGTGTATCTGCTTGGAATGGAACTGGCATGCTTCACACTTGGTTACTTGTGCAGTTGCATCCTGGAGGGCTGTCGGCCAAAAGAAACCATGCCGAAATGCTTTGCCGGCAAGTGCTCTTGCGCCAATGTGGTGACCACATATGCCTCCATGTATCTCTGCCAACAACTTTTGTCCGTCTTCCCGGTGAATACACTTCAATTTCACACCGTTGAGTCTTCTTCTATACAGTGTGTTGTCGACAAACTGGTACATACTTGACTGTCGGGCTACTCTTTCCGCTTCTTCTTGCTCTTTGGGAAGTTCTCCTGTCTGAAGGAAACGGACAATCTGCTGTGTCCATGCTGGAGCTTGTGGCTCGACAACAAGGACTAAAGGCAAATCTGCTGCTGCAGGAACATCCGCTTCTACGGCGAGAACCTGCGGCTCTGCCGGAGCTTGACGTTCCCCGGCAAGCTTGCCGGAGCAAAACTTGTCAGGAGCTTCTGCTGTAGTGGCGGGTGGCGGTGGCGAACGGTGCGAGGAGCGGGATATGCTCGGACTTCTAATTATGTTAGAAGGAGCAGTATCCCGTCCAGGCGACCGTGCCTCGCTCGTGCCAGCATGTTGGTGTGCATGCTGGTCTTGAGCACTCCGAGATCCACCAGCTCGATCTTGGTCTAGCAAACGCATGGTACCGTGAGTACCATGACGCTGCTGGTCCCGCGCCTCCTGAGATGGGCGCGGTGCATGTACGGACACCGAGGTCTTGGAGTGCGCCCGGTCATTGTGGGAGCCGGCTACGCCGCCGATGGGCAGCGCAGCCTTGTCCTTGGACCTGGCAGCACCGTGAGCTCCCTCGTCGACGCCCGTTCTTTCGCCGGCTTCTGCCCCATCAGCCGTTTGCTCCGGCGGTGGTGGGTTTGGCGCGGACGGAGCAGCCGCCTCCGAAGCCTTCTTCTTCGGCGGCATGTCGATGAGGATGATGAAGATCTAGCTCGTGTGAACGCCGGATCTGGTTCACACAACCTCGACTCCCCTACCTGGCGCGCCCAAGATGCCGGGGGACTAATCCACGAACACCTATGGGACCGGCGGACCGAGTCCCTTTCGATTTGGCGGGGGCGAGGGTTGCACGAAGAGCGGATCGAGGCGAAGCACACGAGCAGTTTACCCAGGTTCGGGCCGCATGGATGCGTAAAACCCTACTCCTGCTTTGTGGTTTGTATTGAGTTCTTGCTCAGGAGCGCGGAGTGCTACAGTACACTCCAGCAACTAACGAGACCGAGCGTAAGTGTTCTCTTCCTCTTTCTCTACGTTGCACATGGGCCTCCTTTTATATGCTCAAGGGGTCACCGACAGGTGGCAACGTAGACAAGGGTAAAAATGGAAAGGTGTTGCGGTTGGTACAGCTACCTACTACAGTGTATCATACCTAACCCTGACGGCAGGGGACAAGGGAATTAAATGCCCGTCTGCGTCGCCTAAATAGTGCAAAAGGGACCGTCAGGGACGCCACCGCTCACCACGATGGCAATCTTGTTAGCGCCGCTTGCCACCGCGCACCGCTGGCTGCACAGCCTCCCGCCACATACGCCTGGAAGGGTCCCAGAGCGACACGTTGGTGGATGTGCTGGAGCGCGGATACAGAGTGGTGGCTTGCCGCGGCAAGAGCCTTGCCGCGGTCGTTGTCTTGTCGCGTCCGGGAGCTTGTCGCTCACCGGGCCTTGCCGGGACGCGCGGCGCGTCGCGGCAAGTTCCTTGAGATACCTTGGTTGGCCTTCCCGGCAAGCTCCTCTTGCCGGGGTCTTGTCTCCTTGGCTTGGATACTTTGTCCTTGAATGGCTCCAAAGGAACCATGGAGGGCCTTGGCGGTCACCCGGCAAGCCTTGCCGCGGGATGCTGCGACTGCCCGTGCACAAGTTCGGGATACTAGGGTACCCCTACTCTAGTACACCGACAATAATGCAAAAAATAGACAAAAAGTTATGCATTGTTTATAGAGAGGCTATTTATCAAAGCCGAACGATACAAGTAGTGCGATAAGCAAAAAGATATTGGACTATTTAACATGTCCTGACCAGGGGCAGGCCACGGAATTGTATTCAAAACAGGTATACTGCTCGTAACAGAGACCACCTGAGAGTTCCATAATGCGGCATGGCTTGTCTGCCTCCCTGGATCTTGCATCGTTTGTGCGGCAGTCGAATTGCCAAACAGGTCGTCCGAAGTATGGAGTCCTGAAAGTAAGAAGAAATTAAAAAAGAATCCGGCAGCCCCTAGTATGTTTTAAGCCGTATTTTGGGCATGCCGTTATTGTGCCCCTTCCCCTGTTCCCTTGGTATTTCAAGGGCGTAGTTATGTACGCGAGGCGCTGGTTTCGCTATGTCGCGAGGGCTGGGGTTGGGGCCGCATTGCTACGCCTGCTCAGAACGTGCCAGGCGGTCTTGTTGTAGGTTACTCCGGGCGCTCTTGGCAATGTCTAGCTTTTTAACGGCCGGACTGGAGAATTGCCTAAGAAGGCTGCTTTGTACTTCCGCTGCGAGAGCCGCCGTGTGCTCCTCCGTACGGAGGCAGCGTTCGGTGTTTCCGTTGACCGTGATTACTCCTCTAGGGCCTGGCATCTTGAGCTTGAGATATGCGTAGTGCGGCACCGCATTGAACTTTGCGAATGCGGTTCATCCGAGCAGGGCGTGATAGCCACTGCGAAACGGGACTATATCGAAGATTAACTCTTCACTTCGGAAATTGTCCGGGGATCCGAAGACCACGTAAAGTGTTACTGAGCCTGTACAGTTGGCTTCTACACCTGGTATAACGCCTTTAAAGGTCGTTTTTGTGGGCTTAATCCTTGATGGATCTATGCCCATTTTCCGCACTGTATCCTGGTAAAGCAGGTTCAGGCTACTGCCGCCGTCCATGAGGACTCTTGTGAGGTGAAATCCGTCGATGATTGGGTCGAGAACCAATGCGGCAAAGCCGCCATGACGGATGCTAGTGGGATGGTCCCTTCGATCAAAAGTGATCGGGCAGGAGGACCATGGGTTGAACTTTGGGGCGACTGGCTCCATCGCGTATACGTCCCGTAGCACACGCTTCCGCTCCCTCTTGGGAATGTGGGTTGCGTATATCATGTTCACCGTCCGCACTTGTGGGGGAAAGCCCTTCTGTCCATTGTTGTTCGGCGGCCTGGGCTCCTCCTCGTCATCGCTATGCAGCCCCTTGTCTTTGTTTTTGGCTCTTAACTTGCCTGCCTACTTGAACACCCAACAATCCCTGTTAGTGTGATTGGCTGGCCTTTCGGGGGTGCCATGTATCTGGCACAAGCGGTCGAGTATTCGGTCCAAACTGGACGGGCCCTGAGTATTCTTTTTGAATGGCTTTTTCCGCTGATCGGATTTATAGCCTCTAAATCCGGCATTGACTGCCGTATCTTCATTGCTGTCGCTGCTAATGCGGCGCTTTTGCTTATTCCGACATGTCCTGCCACTTTTGTTCTTGGTATTCGAATTACCAGGGTTCTTTGATAAGTTGTTACTACGAGCTAGCCAGCTGTCTTCTCCTGCGCAAAAGCGGGTCATGAGTGTCGTGAGGGCTGCCATAGATTTCGGCTTTTCCTGTCCCAGGTGCCGGGCAAGCCAGTCGTCGCGGATGTTATGCTTGAAGGCTAGTAGGGCCTCTACGTCCGGACAGTCGACTATCTGGTTTTTCTTTGTTAGGAATCGTGTCTAGAATTGCCTGGCCGATTCCTTTGGCTGCTGAATTATGTGGCTTAAGTCGTCGGCATCCGGTGGTCGCACGTAAGTGCCCTGGAAGTTGTTGAGGAATGCGGCTTCCAGGTCCTCCCAAGAACCGATTGAGTCTGCTGGCAAGCTGTTAAGCCAATGCCGGGCCGGTCCTTTAAGTTTGAGCGGGAGGTATTTGATGGCGTGTAGATCATCGCCGCGTGCCATGTGGATGTGAAGGAGATAATCCTCAATCCATACCGCCGGGTCTGTTGTGCCATCGTACGATTCGATGTTTACGGGTTTGAAACTCTATGGGATTTTATGATCCATTACTTCGTCTGTGAAGCATAGTGGGTGTGCGGTGCCTCTATACTGGGCTATATCACGATGCAGCTCGGAGGAGCTATGTCTGTTGTGTTCGGCCCGGCCAGATTTGTTGTATCCGGAGTGAAGATCATCGTCACGTGCCATAGGGCGCCTGCACGATCCGTAGATCGATCTTGTTTGTCTTGCCTTATCCTCCAGTACGTCTCGCAGGTCTGGCGCATTTTCCCGTGCCTTGGTTGAGTGGCGTCGGGGCATGGCTTGGGTGGAGGGCCGAGAGGCCTCTCTATCGCGGCCGCGAGGTGGCTGGTCTGCCATGTCGTGCGCTAGTGATGTAGGTGCTTCCTCCTCTGATCTGGGTAGCGGCCTGCGCTTTGAGTAACTCTTGGAGGGGCGTTCGAGTTCATACTCTTCGGCCGCAAGGACTTCAGTCCATCTATCAGCTAGCAAATCTTGGTCAGCTCTAAGCTGTTGCTGCTTTTTCTTGAGGCTGCTTGCTGTGGCTAAAAGCCTGCGTTTGAAACGCTCTTGTTCGGCGGGGTCTGATGGTACGACGAATTCGTCGTCGTCGAGGCTTGCCTCGTCTTCGGAGGGAGGCATATAATTATCATCCTCAACCTCTCGGTCTCCCGCTCTCTCGTGAGGGCTGGCTTCTCCATCTTCCTGTGCCGAATCTCGCTGGAGGGGGTGTTCTTCGGCACTATCCGGGGTAGTATTGTCTCCCGTGCCGGAATCACCGTTTTTACTTTGGCGGGATTTAGAGCGGCGCCGCTGAGGCCGGCGCTTTGGCTGCTTCTTGGAGGTGTCATCCCCCGCTGTTGCATCGCCATCTCCATCCTTTGGAGTATCCACCATATATATGTCATATGACGAGGTGGCCTTCCAGCGCCCTACAGGTGCTGGTTCCTGTTCGTCTCCTACATCGTCGTCCATACCGTCGATGTCTTCAGAGCCGAAGTCAAGCATGTCGGTTAGATCGTCGACAGTGGCTACAAAGTGGGTGGTGGGTGGGCTTTGAACTTCTTCATCGTTCGTATCCCATCCTTGCTGACCGTAGTCCGGCCATGGCTCTCCTGATAAAGAGAGAGACTTTAGTGAATTCAGGATGTCGTCGAAGGGCGAGTGCTGAAAGATGTCCGCATCGGTGAACTCCATTATTGGCGCCCAATCGGATTCGATCGGCAGGGGCGCGGGGGGTTCGGAGTCCGGGGAGGAGTCCGGATCCTCGGAGTCACGGGTCATGCAGAGTGCGGGGCTGGCGTTCGGCTCGATCGCCTTTGAGACCGCAGCCCCCCGAGGTGATGTCCAACCGCTCATCCTCGATTGGCGCAATAGGCTCCGAGTTAAGGGTCGGAACCGGTGCATGTGCGGCCTCCAGGACACTGTTCGGAGGCAGAGCTAGATCATGCCCCTCGAGATAGTGCGGCGCGCTTGGCTGTGGCTCGAATCCGTCGAAGATCTAATCTCCACGGATGTCTGCCGTGTAGTTTAGGCTTCCAAACCTGACTTGATGGCCAGGGGCGTAGCTTTCGATCTGCTCCAGGTGGCCAAGTGAATTGGCCCGAAGTGCGAAGCCGCCGAAGACGAAGATCTGTCCGGGGAGAAAAGTCTCACCCTGGACCTCATCGTTGTTGATGATCAAGGGAGCCATCGGGCCTAAAGGCGACGACACAGAGGAACTCTCAATGAAAGCACCAATGTGGGTGTCAAAACCGGCGGATCTCGGGTAGGGGGTCCCGAACTGTGCGTCAAGGCCGGATGGTAACAGGAGACAAGGGACACGATGTTTTTACCCAGGTTCGGGCCCTCTCGATGGAGGTAATACCCTACTCCTGCTTGATTAATATTGATGATATGGGTAGTACAAGAGTAGATCTACCACGAGATCAAGGAGGCTAAACCCTAGAAGCTTGCCTATGGTATGATTGTTGTGTATGGAGTTGATGTCCTACGGACTACAACCCTCCGGTTTATATAGACACCGGATAGGGTTAGGGTTACACAGAGTCGGTTACAATGGTAGGAGATCTTGAATATCCGCATCGCCAAGCTTGCCTTCCATGCCAAGGAAAGTCCCATCCGGACACGGGACGAAGCCTTCAATCTTGTATCTTCATAGTCCAGGAGTCCGGCGAAGGTATAGTCCGGCTACCCGAACACCCCCTAATCCAGGACTCCCTCAAGGATACTCATTGGTCCCGGCAGCACCCCTTGTAGGGACCCGCCTCACTTTGTTTAGCTACTGCATTGCTACCTTCACTCTCTTCTGAAGCTTTGACTCTTTTTGGATCCCCCTTGGGGGGGGGGACTCATGGTATTTGAGGCAGATGGCACTATCACCAGGGGATTGTCAAAAAATTTGAGCTGCTGCTGGATACCGCTTCCTTGGCCAGTATCTTCCCTTTGAACTCTCTTCCTATTAGTTTCAGCCATACCTGTATCCACCTCCACAGCTGTGTGATCATTGTTCACAACTTCCATATCCATCGACATGGACTGCCCAGTTCCTCTTGCTGCCAACTGTCCACCTCGGGCACCTCTGCCTCCCCGACGACCCCGACCCCCTCCAGGGCCAGAGCCAGTCCTCATCGCCCAAGAATCGCGGAGATCTTTAAAGTACATTACTGATGGTGAGTGAATCCCATTGTCGTGTTCCTTGTAGACATGGCCAAGATGCCCACAAACTGCGCACCAGTCCAGCAGCTTTTCATAGCGAACTCTGTAGATCTGTCGTGTGCCATCCCTCACCATTGTGACTGCATTCTTTAAAGGTTTCAAGACATTGATTCTTACCCATACGCGGTAGAAGTTACCCGCGAAATCTTGAGAAAGCTTTTCTGAAAAAAGAACTTCTCCTACCCTACTAGCGAGGGCATCCACCAGGTGTGCATATTTGTCTGGGACATCATGGATCTGAATCCAGATGTTAAGTGTATCCAGCGGAACCATTGAGGGTTGTGTGATACCGTCATACGGTGCAAGGATGACTGCATTCCCACGAAAATTCCAAGGGCCATCCTGAATGACCCATTCCCAATCTTCCAAACAGAAGAAGTGCACCGTATAGAGATTATCCTCCAGAGGATGGAACTTGCAATCCTGGGCCAGATCCCACGCCGCGCGCATATTCTTAAAGAACCAATACTGCCTATAAGATTTCTAGATATGCACACGTACCACAGCGATCCACATGGCTGAATCAGGCGGTGCCTCCTTCTCGTCATAGATCACATCATCAAGGTCCTCTTTGCGCAGCCCTAGTTCCGCCATCATCCTCTCAATCTCAGCAGCAGGGTCAGCCCCGGACGTGCTTGCCGACGCTGAGCTTTTTGCTGCCATAACCGAAACCCTAACCCGATCTTTGAAGTCACCGGAATAAATTGGTAAGGTAAAAATCAAATAATGCAAGGCGGATACCAAACCTGGCCAAATGGGCCGGCACCGCACGGCCTGGGTTAAACGGGCCAGGCACGGCTCTGTGCTTTACCCCTCTTGATAACCCCTCTTGCCCCTCCCTCCTATAAATATAAAAGCCGCCCACACTCCATGGCATCGCCTCGCCTCGCCGCCGTTCCCCGCAACCCCCTGTCTGTCGACCCAATTCCTCTCACGGATATCACCCGACGCCTCGTCCTCTCCAGATCGAACGGAGGGAGGTGAGCACTTGCACATCCCGATCCCGATCAGCTTGGAGTTCATCCCGATTGGTTGGTAGGCGCTGGTTCCTAGGTCTCCCTCCGGAGTTGCTCGTTCCGATTGTGATTGTGGTTGGTAGGCGAGGCGCTTAGGGTTCATAGGTCTCGGATCCAGCCAGCGCCGTCTTGTATCCTATTCTATTCGTATGAGGAACCTACCTCGACTAGGATAGCAGGATTTAATTAGTTAGGGTTTGTTTGTTTGTTTGGTAACACCACCTAGGCAGGGTTTGTTGGATTGATTATCCGTAATAAGGAATCAATCTGACGTTTTACTTAGGGTTTAGGGTTTGCTTGGTAACACACACAGCGTCGGTTGTAATTCTGGAGATGCAATTTTCTTGCTCACAATATATAATACAATGAATGATATGTACTTTGAACCAAATTATATTATATTCCCTCTGTTAATTATTTTTCTGTTTTGGGCATTCATTTATTTTGTTTAGTTGCCTATCAGTATACATACATGGTTGAATTGCTGCTTTCACTTCATATTAATAACTATTCGTCTGTCGCACAATGCAAATATATATATGCTGTCCTAACTAATTAAGTAGAAGCTTGGATTGGTGCTGTATGGTCTCTTGCTGACATTAAATCCTCCTCTGTTTGTGCTGTCTGTACCAGGTAGCAGCAACCAACTCTTCTGCTGCTGCAGTCTTCTTGGCAGCCAAAAGGAAAAGATGCTCTACAAAATCCACTCCCATGCCCAAATCCAAGCCCTGCAGGCCCGCTCCGATGAACTGGGCCACTCCAATGAGGACATGGTTGTGAATCTTGTCTCTCTGGAGTCGGTGCGCATAGCGCGCGAGTCGTATGCACTCCTCTGCCCGCTGATCAAGGAGTCGAGGTCCTGGAAATGCCCGGAGCTGGATTCCCTCTCGGTCGTGGCAGGCTTGTCGCTGGAAATCCAAAAGCTTGAGCATCATGTGTTACCCGAGCTCATGGTTCAGAAGGCCAAGCTGGAACGGGGCGCCCTGGAAGCCCTCCTAGTCATGAAGAACTCAGCAATTAAGCTCTTACATCTGAGTAAGTGCTTTAAGGAAGCCTTGGGCGTATTGCTTGCCGAGGAGGAGCATCAGGTCTCAGTCTCAGCCCAAGTCAAAATGCTGAGCACACTGCTAGAGGATACTATCGTTCATGTACTCAAAGGTTGCAACGGTGTCTGGCTTCACCAGCGTCTCCCGTCGCTGGTCCGGCTGGTCACCTATGTGTTGGAGATGCTGGTTCGTTTCTGTGTTTCTGATGAGCATTCTGATGAGTAGAAGACTTATCAGCCAGCTCTTATTTCTGATGATTATTTCTTAGGGGCGTGGCAAACAGTTTAGAATCAACCCTTTATATATGTTTGGATGTGTTATTAATGGATGGATTTTAAATGATATGTGTCTTGGGTGGGTAGTGTTTTCTCATTCTGTGCTAGTAGGGTACAACTTGCAATTACTTTCAGTTCCTAAATATATAAGTCTTTTAAGAGGTTTCACTCAAAGACTACATACGAATGAATATAGACATACTTTAGAACATGGATTCACTCATTTTGCTCCGTATATAGTTTCCTAGTGAAATCTCTTAAAAGACTTGTATATATAGGAAGGAACGGAGGTAGTAGTGCTTATCTGTGAGTGTCCATGATTAAAGCTTTGCAAATACCATAAACAAAACATCACCTTGTACTTGCAGCTGAATTGAATTGAAATGTGATTAGCCTTCCACTAGCCAGCCAAGGAGGAAGGAGCCCCTATCTCCATTTCCTCTTGTCGCGCCGCAGTCCTCAACTAAACTAGGCTGCCGTCACCAGCCCCTTCTCTGCCCACCTCCCCCTTCTCCTGACACGCACATCTAGTTACGCCGGTCACCGCGCAACAACCCTAGCCACGACGAGCTCCACCACCGTGCGGTCCGGGAGCCACGCCGCAGCAGCGCACCGCCACCGCCCTCGCCCTCGCCCCTCCGGCCACATCAGTGATTTCTCAATGTCTCCTCTGACTCATTTTTTATTGCAGCAGTGATTTTGTTGGCGAAGCTGCGTAGTGATTTGTTGGTGAAGCTGGCACACAGGCAAGTGATTTCTCTAGTATCTATCTACTTAGCTTCGCTGTGTTCTCAGTTGTTGATGCTTTGCTGTATCAACTCTGGGTGGCTAGTGATGGAAACATGCAAATGATATCTACTTCTCTCATCTCGCTTGGTCCATTGGAGTACACAAGTATGGTTGAGCTTCTCATGTTAACTATTTAGTTGCATAGAGAATTGATTCAAGTACAGATGTCTGGTTGAGCTTGCACATTCTCCTCAAAGTGCAGCTTCACAGAAATGCATATGATGTTAGATTGTTACTAGTATTGGGACTGAATGTTTTTCTACGCTAATAATACTAAACCTATCGTGCAAATGATTCAAATCATCCTGAAATGATGTTACTAGTACAACCGATTCTGCTATAGTGAGGGTGCCCCCCGGCACGTGGGCCTACCTCGTGGACGACTCGGGCACCTTCTTGACGTGAGACCTATGCCAAAAGTTCCTATAAATACAGAAACCTCCAGAAAATAACCTAGATAGGGAGTTCCACTGCCTCAAGCCTTTGTAGCCACCAAAAACCAATCGGGACCCTGTTCCGGCACCCTGCCGGAGGGGGGATCCCTCACTGGTGGCCATCTTCATCATCCTGGCGCTCTCCATAACGAGGAGGGAGTAGTTCACCCTCGGGGCTGAGGGTATGTACCAGTAGCTATGTGTTTGATCTCTCTCTCTCTCTCTCATGTTCTTGAGGTGGTACGATCTTGATGTATCGCGAGCTTTGCTATTATAGTTGGATCTTATGATGTTTCTCCCCCTCTACTCTCTTGTAACGGATTGAGTTTTCCATTTGAAGTTATCTTATCGGATTGAGTCTTTAAGGATTTGAGAACACTTGATGTATGTCTTGCATGTGCTTATCTGTGGTGACAATGGGATATCATGTGATCTACTTGACGTATGTTTTGGTGATCAACTTGCGGGTTCCGTGACCTCGTGAACTTATGCATAGGGGTTGGCACATTTTTTTCTTGACTCTCCGGTAGAAACTTTGGGGCACTCTTTGAAGTACTTTGTGTTGGTTGAATAGATGAATATGAGATTGTGTGATGCATATCGTATAATCATACCCACGGATACTTGAGGTGACAATGGAGTATCTAGGTGACATTACGGTTTTGGTTGATTTGTGTCTTAAGGTGTTAGTCTAGTACGAACTCTTGAATAGATCGATCCAAAAGAATAACTTTGAGGTGGTTTCGTACCCTACAATAATCTCTTTGTTTGTTCTCTGCTATTAGTGACTTTGGAGTGACTCTTTGTTGCATGTTGAGGGATAGTTATATGATCCAGTTATGTTATTATTGTTGAGAGAACTTGCACTAGTGAAAGTTTGAACCCTAGGCGTTGTTTCAACGCATTGCAATACTGTTTGTGCTCACTTTTATCATTAGTTACCTTGGTGTTTTTATATTTTCATATTGCAAAAACCTATATCTACCATCCATATTGCACTTGTATCACCATCTCTTCGCCGAACTAGTGCACCTATACAATTTACCATTGTTTTGGGTGTGTTGGGGACACAAGAGACTCTTTGTTATTTGGTTGCAGGGTTGCTTGAGAGAGACCATCTTCATCCTACGCCTCCCACGGATTGATAAACCTTAGGTCATCCACTTGAGAGAAATTTGCTACTGTCCTACAAACCTCTGCACTTGGAGGCCCAACAACGTCTACAAGAAGAAGGTTGCGTAGTAGAAATCAATCATCTTATAATGCTACCATCAATCAAAGTAGAATAAGATGCATAAAGGATAAACATCACATGCAATCAACATAAGTGATATGATATGGCCATCATCATCTTGTGCCTTTGATCTCCATCTCCAAAGCACCGTCATGATCACCATCATCACCGGCGCGACACCTTGATCTCCATCGTAGCATCGTTGTCATCTCTCCAACTATTGTGTCGGGACCCCGATTCTAAGTCACACCGATCTAGCATGTAACACCTCATATCACTTTGCGGCCTCACGCACGATATCCCCACGGGTGTCGCCTTACCATGGCCCGGGACCATTTGCGCCTTTTGGCTCGCATATATGATTGTGTCGCTAGCATCCATATGACAGAGAACCCGGGCCGACATGGCTAGTCGTGAACCCAAAGCGGCACTAACCTATGGGAACAGGCATACATGATTCACATCGAGCGTGTCGGTCAGCAGCGCGTGAATCCGGGCTGTAGCACTGGGCTAACAGGACTCCGGGGAACCCGGGCTGTAGAAGGCTAGGCAGGACTCCGGTTGTCACCGCGTGACATTTCCCCAAAGGGACAGACACAGGAACGAAGTGAAACACATGCCGGCCAGTCAAGTGTCCTGAGCAGTAGTGCTGGGCTAGCAGGACTCCGATAAACCGGGCTGTAGCGGACTACTATGGCTCAAGGAAGCACTAGACTACATTTCCCCATAAGAGAGACTGCCAAGGATAAACAACTAGATTGTCGGATCCCACACATAGCAATACACGTCACACGTACACATAACATGCAAGTATGTGCTGTACAACATGGCATCACAACATAACACAAACTCATATAGATAAAGGCTCAGAAGAGCCACATAGCATAAATACAAACAGGGGTCACATGACCCATCATTCAGAGCATACAAGCAACGGAAGCATTACATGTCTGAGTACAGACAACTACAAAAGAAAAGGGCTGAGAAGCCTGACTATCTACAAGACCCTCCCAAGGGTACAAGATCATAGCTGAGGTAACAAGCTACTCGTCGAAGTCCAAGCGGAACTATTAGTAAGACAGATGTCTCATCTGCAAAACATAAATAAAGCAAACGTGAGTACAAAGGTACTCAGCAAGACTTACATCAGATCCTATCATATATGCATTTGTATCAAGAATGTAATGTGGGGTTTAGTTGCAGCAAGCCAGCTTTGACTCAGTGGCTATCCTGTTCTACGACAACGAGAAACTTCTTTGAGATGAGGCAGCACACACGAGTCCACTAATCACCACATCAATACACTACTATGGATTCATCTCGTCTCCCTACGAGAAGGCCATCCATAGCACTCACACTTGTCTTGAGCATTTTAGAGTATCCACCCCTGCAGGGGTGTACTTCTTCACACACGCTGTCACCACTTATCACCATGTACACGTCATATATCTCGGCAACCTTCAAACGGAAGCCTGGCGAGGGTGTCGGCCACGACCTAACTAACCACACAAGACTCTAGTCCAGGTTTATCGCCTATTCGGGTTCCATCCGCAAGGAGATCCGGCCGGGGTGTCGCTCACGGCCCCAAACGATGTGTACAGGGTTCCCGAGCCCACCAACCGGGTGCCACTCGGTACACCGGGCCACGTGTGCCTAGTCTGTCCCAAGCCCACCCTGCCGGGTGCCACTCGGTAGAAAAATAGCACTACCTACAAACACCAGAAACTAGTTGCAACTCCTGGACAGAGATCAAGTTGGTTAATAAGTCGAGAGAGCTTGGAGCGCCCGGAGCCCAATGTGTGGTAGTAGCTAGTCATTGGACAACTTACACAGAACTCGGTTCTTAAGGACGGTCCCAATGAGACAACCCACCATGTACTCCTACATGGCCTCTCACCGCTACCTTTACCAAATCGTGTTCACACGCTTAACTCTCACCATCAGAACATATCATATCACTCCAATCCATTCCCAATGAATTAGACCTGACACAACTCTAAGAAATAGCAGGCATGGCATGGTAGGAACACAACATGGCTCAATCAAGTCCTACACATGCTAGTGGGTTTCAGCTATTTACTGTGGCAATGACAAGTCATGCAGAGGAATGGGTTCAACTACCGCAACATAAAGTAGTAGTTGAATCATTGTTGTCCTAATGCAATAAAAGAGAGCAGGAGCGAGAGAGTGGGATTGTATCGGAATGAACAAGGGGGGTTTGCTTGCCTGGTAGATCAACAAGGGAGGCACTGCTTCACAGACAGGTACTCTGGAACGGTCTCCGGAGCAAAGACCTATCGAGAAGGAACGGTGTCGACAATCAAACACAAGCATATGCAACAATATGATGCATGAAGATGGCATGAAGATGTGTTGTTATCTGAGCTAATGCAACTAGCATTCATTTGCATGAAGTCCATTTGAACTAAAGATTCAAATGCATCTCCAAAATAAGTCCTTTAGAAATGCCATTATATTGTTTCACTTATACAGCAGGTATAACTTGGTTTATCATGCATGAAACTGGTGCAGATGGATAGATTGCATTTTTCTGATAATTTTTCATATATAAATCATTTCAATCTGAGCTACGGTTGAATTTATATGAATTTTTGAAGTTTAGAATATTTTCTGGAATTTCCTGTTTTAAAATAATTCCAGAAAAAGAATAACTGCATCGGCATGATGTCATGCTTACGTCACCAAGTCAACGGCGCTGGCCAGGTCAAATCTGACGTGTGGGGGCGACACGTCAGTGTCATGGTTAATTAATAAAGGGTTAATTAATCCTAACTACTAATTAGGGGGCGCCGGGGCCCATCTGTCATTGAGAGAGAGAGGGGGGAGGTCAAACCGGGCTGTGGTCAACCCACGCTGGTCAAAGGTCAGCGGTCGCCGGCGTTTAGCCGCCGGCGAGTCCAAATGCGGCGGGGCGCTGCGGGTTTTGCCTACATGGGCCATTTGGCGCGCGGAGTGCAGCTACGGGATGCGGACGCTCGTCCGCATCCAACTGTGGTGGTGGTGCGGCCGGGGAGTGGCCGGAGTGGCGCCGGTGACGACGAGTGCGGCGGCCGGAGTTCGGCCACGTCGGGGAAAGGGGCTACGGCGTGCAGGCGGCTAAACGGAGAGAGGGGAAAGGCATAGAAGCTCACGACGGTTCGGACGAGGCGGTCGACAAGCTCAGGGATGCGTCGAAGACGACAGGGCGGCGAAGACGATCTCCGACGACCGGAGATGAAGACGGCGGCGAGGCGGCTCTCTAGGGCCTCCCGAGGCGCGTGGCTTGACGAAGAGGTGGAGGACAATGTGGCGGAGCTTCTGGCCTCGAAGAGAGGGCGAGTGGGAGGCGGTGGCCGCGGTAATGGCGTGCGGCGGCGATTGCACCACTCGGCCGTGGTGAGAGAGAGCGAGGGAGAGGAGAGAATGGGCACGGGAGAGTGAGAGGGGAACGGGGCGGCGCGTGGCGACGTCTGGCGTAAGGAGAAAGAGCTAGGCAGGCAGCTGCGTGCCGGCGTGCACGGCGTCGGGCACCGCTTCCCCTCTGCCTACTGGCAAGAGGAGGAAGACGGCTCTGCCCCTGGTGGGCTGGGCCAGAACAGGAACGGGCCGGCCAGTGCCAGGCTGCAGGTGGCCCAGGTAAGCATCTCTCCATTTTTGTTTTCTTTTCTATTTTTGACATTTGTTTTTGACTTAAAATAAATACTAGCACAATTATAAAAATGTTGAGATTCCTTGTGACCACTGGTTATAATATACCAGAGGCCCTCACCAATTTCCAACATTTTTGGAGCCTTCAAACTATTTATATTATTTTAAACAGCTCCAATTCAAATACATATGGGTTCATTCAAAAATCCAGAATGTTTAGCAAAAATGTGCATCACCTCTGGTTGTTGTTTACAACATTTCCCAAAGACCATGGACATTTTTGAAAAGCATTTTGGGTTAATTGAAATTCCATTTTTAATTTGCATCTATTTGAATTTGCTTTGGTGCTAGGGTTTGAAACATTCCCCATTTCAAATTCATTTGGAACTTAAACATGATGCACAAGCAAGCCTAGATCATACCAGAACTAGGGACGTGACAACTCGCCCCCACTTGAAAGAATCTCGTCCTGAGATTCAGGGGTCGATGGAAAGAAAGTGGGGTACTCCAGTCGAAGACGATCTTCTTGCTCCCAAGTAGCTTCTCTCTCAGAATGATGAGACCACTGAACCTTGAGAAACTTGATGTTCTGACGTCGAGTGACACACTCTGCTTGATCAAGAATGCGAACAGGGTACTCTCGATATGTGAGGTTATCTTCGAGATCAAGCGTTTCGTGGTCCACTCCGCGGATGGGATCCGAGAAGCAACGCCTGAGTTGAGAGACGTGGAAGACATCATGAACTCGAGAAAGATGTGGTGGTAGTTCCAACTGGTAGGAAACCTCTCCTCGTTTAGCGAGAATGAGAAAGGGACCAATGTAACGACCGAATCGATGGGTACCCTTCAAAGGGGTAACCCGAAGGTAAGATTTGTCGCTAATTTCATAAGCCACTTCCTTATGGCTACGGTCATACTGGCTCTTTTGACGAGATTGGGCTGTTTTCAAATTCTCACGAATGATGCGAACTTGTTCTTCTGCCTCTTGGATCATATCCGGTCCAAAGAATTGTCTTTCACCGGTTTCTGACCAGTTCAAAGGTGTTCGACATCTTCGTCCATACAGAACCTCAAAAGGAGCTTTCTTGAGGCTGGATTGGTAGCTGTTGTTATAAGCAAACGCGGCGAAGGGAAGACACTTCTCCCAATCCATACCGAATGAGATAACACAAGCTCTAAGCATGTCTTCAAGAATCTGGTTGACCCTTTCCACCTGACCACTTGATTGAGGGTGGAAAGCGGTACTGAAGGAAAGATGGGTGCCCATGGCAGTTTGGAAACTCTCCCAGAAATGAGAAGTGAAAAGACTACCACGGTCCGAATTGATCTCTAGTGGAACACCATGAAGTGACACTATTCGAGAAATATATAAGTCAGCAAGCTGACTAGCAGTGATATTCTCTCGAACAGGTAGGAAGTGAGCCACTTTGGAAAGACGATCAATGACTACGAAGATAGCATTATTCCCTTTCTTGGTCCTGGGAAAGCTGGTGATGAAGTCCATACCAACCTTATCCCATTTCCACTCAGGAATAGCTAGAGGCTGAAGGGTGCCAGCAGGTCTTTGATGTTCTTCCTTAACGCGACGACAAACGTCACAGTTAGCAATGAACTCAACGATTTCTCTCTTCATCCTAATCCACCAGAACCTCTGGCGTAGGTCCTGATACATCTTAGTACTACCGGGATGAATCGTGAGAGGAGATTCATGTGCCTCCTTAAGGATCAGTTGTCGAAGATGTTGGTTCTTGGGAACCACTAAGCGACTCTCAAAGTAAACAACACCTCGATCATCTATAGAGAAACTTCCACCAACTCCCTTGTTAATGTTTCTCTTGATCCGGGAAATTCCTGTATCCTGCTTCTAAGCAGAGATGATTTGATCCACAAGAGTAGGTTTCGCCACCAAGGTAGAAAGGAATCCGTGAGGAGCAATGTGAAGGTTAAGTTTGCATAATTCCTCATGGAGAAGTGGTTGGCCCTGCTGCAACATGAGATTGTTGCAATAGGACTTACGACTTAGCGCATCAGCCATGACATTCCCCTTGCCTGGGGTGTAGGTAATCCCTAAGTCGTAATCTGAGATCAACTCCAACCAACGTCTTTGCCTAAGGTTCAAATCTGGTTGGGTGAAGATATACTTGAGACTCTGGTGATCGGTGTAAATCTCGCAACGTTTACCAAGAAGGTAATGTCGCCAGGTCTTAAGTGCATAGACTACGGCTGCAAGCTCTAGATCATGTGTAGGATAATTCTCCTCATGTGGATGCAACTGTCGAGATGCATAGGCAATCACATGGCGATCTTGCATAAGAATGCAACCTAGTCCCTGTCGTGAGGCATCACAATAGATAACAAAGTCCTTAGTGAAGTCCGGTGGCACAAGTATGGGATAAGAAGTCAAGTGTCTTTTCAGTTCCTGAAAACTGTGCTCACAATGTGGGGACCACTCAAACTTTTTATCTTTCTTGAGAAGTTTCGTGAGAGGTTTGGCCACTTTGGAGAAGTTCTCAACGAATCGACGACAATAACTGGCTAGACCAAGGAAACTCCTAACTTGCTTAACTGTTTCAGGCGGAGTCCAATCAAGAACGGCCTGAACTCTTTCGGGATTGACATCAATGCCCTTACCAGAGATTACGTGGCCGAGATAGGTCACTTCTGGCAACAAAATTCGCACTTGGAGAACTTGGCATAAAGGCGGTGCTCTCTGAGTTTTTCTAGCACAAATCTAAGATGTTCGGCATGATCTTCCTTGTTCTTCGAGTAAATAAGAATATCATCGAGGTAAACCACGACGAACTTATCTAAGTACTCCATGAAGATCGAGTTCATCAAGCGGGAGAAAGTAGCTGGAGCGTTGGTTAGACCAAAGGACATGACGGTGTACTCGTACTGACCATAACGAGTGACAAAAGCCGTCTTAGGAATGTCCCCATTTCTGATCTTGATTTGGTGGTAGCCTAACCTCAAACCCATCTTGGAAAAGACTGAGGATCCAGTGAGCTGATCATACAAGTCGTTGATCCTGGGAAGCGAATACTTGTTCTTTATCGTGACCAAATTAACGGGACGATAATCTACAACCATCCGGTCCGTACCATCCTTCTTGACGAAGAGGACGGGGCAAGCCCAGGGAGAAGAACTAGGACGGATGAAACCCTTTTGCAAGGATTCATCGAGTTGTTTCTTAAGCTCAACTAGTTCTAAGGGTGCCATCTTGTAAGGTCTCCTAGAGATTGGAGCAGTTCCTGGGATAAGATCTATGACAAATTCTACATCTCTGTCTGGTGGAATACCTGGCAGTTCCTCTGGAAAGACATCCGGAAAGTCGCGGACTACCGGGATATCTTCAAGGTCAGGAAGAGGGTTGGCATTAAGAGAATAGAGCTAACGCTTTGCAACTCTAGTGGAGATGGTGACTATCTTGCCAGATGGGTGTGTAAGCTGAACAGACTTTGTGTAACAATCAATCTTGGCATAATGAGCTTTCATCCAGTCCATACCCAAGATGATGTTAATATATGTAGACCTGAGGGCTATAAGTGATGCAAGGAATACAAGTCTGTCAACAAGGATTTCATTGCCATGGCTTATTCTGGTAGTTTGCCATCTAGACCCTGGAGTTTGGATTTCAAGTGGAGTTGGCATATCACAAAATGACATGTCGTGCAAATGAGCATAGCCTTCAGAGATGAAGGAGTGAGATGCTCCAGTATCAAATAGAACCGAAGCTGGATGGCAATTGACAAGGAGTGTACCAAGAATGACATCCGGATCATCATGAGCGTCTTTAGCTGAGACGTGATGCACACGTCCACGTTCAGTGGGAGCTGACTTGACACTGATTGTCTTGCGTGATGGCTTACCACGACCAATAGTCTTCTCGAGCTTGGGTGGAGCATAGCCGGCTTGAGAGCAGTCACGTGCATAGTGTCCTAGCTCTCCGCATGTGAAGCAAGTCCCTGAAGTTGGATGTGGACCCGCATTGACAAGCGGTCTACCAATAGGCCTGGGTGGAGCATACTGCTGAACTGGGTGAGGCGCCACACAAGATGGCCTCGGTGTATAACCGGGTGGAAGAGCGGAGTTCGGAACCCAAATCCGGCACTTCTGAGAACTAGAACTGGAGGAAGAAACCAAATCACGAGTGTGCTTACGAGACTCCTCATAAGTGAGTTGAGCTGTCTCTGCATTAATGGCCTTGTTCACAAGAGCCTGGAATGTATTGCAATGGCGCAAGTGGAGATCACGACGCAACTTGGGGTTGAGACCCTTCCGGAACCTAGCCTGCTTCTTGGCGTCCGTGAACACTCTTCTGTAGCATAGCGGGCGAGGTTCTCAAACTCTCTACTGTAAGCATCAACAGCCATCTTACCCTGGGTGAAACTACAGAACTCTTCTCTTTTGCGGTCAATGAGAGCTAGAGGAATGTGATGCTCGCGAAAGGCTTCAGTGAAATCTCTCCAGGTAGGTATCTGGCCAGCTGGAAGCATAGCCTCATAGTTCTGCCACCAAAGACTAGCAGGACCTTCCAGATGATATGCAACATAGGTGACCTTGTCTCCTTCAGCCACGTTCGCGGAACGCAGCTTGTGTGTGATACTACGAAGCCAGTCATCTGCATCGAGTGGCTCAATAGAATGATGAAAGGTGGGTGGGTGCAAGCGAATGAATTCATGAATGGTTGCAGACCCTTTGCATTGATGTGCGGCGTTCTCCTCAATACGTGCCAACAAGCGGTTAGACTCATGCTTGTTCCTCTCCATCTCTAACATGAAGTCTGCCAACATCCTGAAGAGCGAAACCAAGGAAAACAAGGATGGATTCAGCACCAACTATAGGACGCAGAGGTAGCACAAGATATTAGTATCTCTCGAACTCCTAGGACAATTCCGGCAGCATAACGGCAGTAAAATGCTCAAAATGAGACATTTTGCAAAAGACTGGGTAGCACCATACTCAACATCATCACTCAAGGTTCCGAGATATTACTAAACAGGCTACACCGGAAGTACATAAAAACTGGGATATGACTCTGATCAACCAATCCTAAGAGACTATGGAGTAGTAACACGTGATCCTGATAGACAGAAGAGGAAGCCTAGTTCCTTAACCCCGTAGGAAAGATAGGATGACTCAGATCAGAAGGCATGAGGTATAAGGAGTAAAAAGAGCCTTACGTTCCCTTCCACAATCAATTCCCTTACATAACTAAAGAATTTCTAGACTCAACTTCGACCAGGTTGGCTTGGAAATCCTACAGACAGTCAGGCTCTGATACCAAAGCTGTCGGGACCCCGATTCTAAGTCACACCGATCTAGCATGTAACACCTCATATCACTTTGCGTCCTCACGCACGGTATCCCCACGGGTGTCGCCTTACCATGGCCCGTGACCATTTGCGCCTTTTGGCTCGCATATATGATTGTGTCGCTAGCATCCATATGACAGAGAACCCGGGCCGACATGGCTAGTCGTGAACCCAAAGCGGCACTAACCTATGGGAACATGCATACATGATTCACATCGAGCGTGTCGGTCAGCAGCGTGTGAATCCTGGCTGTAGCACTGGGCTAACAGGACTCCGGGGAACCCGGGCTGTAGACGGCTAGGCAGGACTCCGGTTGTCACCGCGTGACATTTCCCCAAAGGGACAGACACAGGAACGAAGTGAAACACATGCCGGCCAGTCAAGTGTCCTGAGCAGTAGTGCTGGGCTAGCAGGACTCCGATGAACCGGGCTGTAGCGGACTACTATGGCTCAAGGAAGCACTAGACTACATTTCCCCATAAGAGAGACTGCCAAGGATAAACAACTAGATTGTCGGATCCCACACATAGCAATACACGTCACACGTACGCATAACATGCAAGTATGTGCTGTACAACATGGCATCACAACATAACGCAAACTCATATAGATAAAGGCTCAGAAGAGCCACATAGCATAAATACAAACAGGGGTCACATGACCCATCATTCAGAGCATACAAGCAACGGAAGCATTACATGTCTGAGTACAGACAACTACAAAAGAAAAGGGCTGAGAAGCCTGACTATCTACAAGACCCTCCCAAGGGTACAAGATCATAGCTGAGGTAACAAGCTACTCGTCGAAGTCCAAGCGGAACTATTAGTAAGACAGATGTCTCATCTGCAAAACATAAATAAAGCAAACGTGAGTACAAAGGTACTCAGCAAGACTTACATCAGATCCTATCATATATCCATTTGTATCAAGAAGGTAATGTGGGGTTTAGTTGCAGCAAGCCAGCTTTGACTCAGTGGCTATCCTGTTCTACGACAACGAGAAACTTCTTTGAGATGAGGCAGCACACACGAGTCCACTAATCACCACATCAATACACTACTATGGATTCATCTCGTCTCCCTACGAGAAGGCCATCCATAGCACTCACACTTGTCTTGAGCATTTTATAGTATCCACTTTAAGTTGTCTATGTACCACGTAAGCATCCAAGAAGTCCATAACCGAGGACACGGCTATTCGAATAGATCATGATAACCCTACAGGGGTGTACTTCTTCACACACGCTCTCACCACTTATCACCATGTACACGTCATGTATCTCGGCAACCTTCAAACGGAAGCCTGGCGAGGGTGTCGGCCACGACCTAACTAACCACACAAGACTCTAGTCCAGGTTTATCGCCTATTCAGGTTCCATCCGCAAGGAGATCCGGCCGGGGTGTCGCTCATGGCCCCAAACGATGTGTACAGGGTTCCCGAGCCCACCAACCGGGTGCCACTCGGTACACCGGGCCACATGTGCCTAGTCTGTCCCAAGCCCACTCTGCCGGGTGCCACTCGGTAGAAAAATAGCACTACCTATAAACACCAGAAACTAGTTGCAACTCCTGGACAGAGATCAAGTTGGTTAATAAGTCGAGAGAGCTTGGAGCGCCCGGAGCCCAATGTGTGGTAGTAGCTAGTCATTGGACAACTTACACAGAACTCGGTTCTTAAGGACGGTCCCAATGAGACAACCCACCATGTACTCCTACATGGCCTCTCACCGCTACCTTTACCAAATCGTGTTCACACGCTTAACTCTCAGCATCAGAACATATCATATCACTCCAATCCATTCCCAATGAATCAGACCTGACACAACTCTAAGCAATAGCAGGCATGGCATGGTAGGAACACAACATGGCTCAATCAACTCCTACACATGCTAGTGGGTTTCAGCTATTTACTGTGGCAATGACAGGTCATGCAGAGGAATGGGTTCAACTACCGCAGCATAAAGTAGCAGTTGAATCGTTGTGGTCCTAATGCAATAAAAGAGAGCAGGAGCGACAGAGTGGGATTGTATCGGAATGAACAAGGGGGGTTTGCTTGCGTGGTAGATCAACAAGGGAGGCACTGCTTCACAGACAGGTACTCTGGAACGGTCTCCGGAGCAAAGACCTATCGAGAAGGAACGGTGTCGACAATCAAACACAAGCATATGCAACAATATGATGCATGAAGATGGCATGAAGATGTGTTGTTATCTGAGCTAATGCAACTAGCATTCATTTGCATGAAGTCCATTTGAACCAAAGATTCAAATGCATCTCCAAAATAAGTCCTTTAGAAATGCCATTATATTGTTTCACTTATACAGCAGGTATAACTTGGTTTATCATGCATGAAACTGGTACAGATGGATAGATTGCATTTTTTTGATAATTTTTCATATAATCATTTCAATCTGAGCTACGGTTGAATTTATATGAATTTTTGAAGTTTAGAATATTTTGTGGAATTTCCTGTTTTAAAATAATTCCAGAAAAAGAATAACTGCGTCAGCATGACGTCATGCTTGCATCACCAAGTCAACGGCGCTGGCCAGGTCAAATCGGACGTGTGGGGGCCACACGTCAGTGTCATGGTTAATTAACAGAGGGTTAATTAATCCTAACTACTAATTAGGGGGCACCGGGGCCCATCTGTCATTGAGAGAGAGGGGGGGAGGTCAAACCGGGCTGTGGTCAACCCACGCCGGTCAAAGGTCAGCGGTCGCCGGCGTTTAGCCGCTGGCGAGTCCAAATGCGGTGGGGTGCTGCGGGTTTTGCCTACAGGGGCCATTTGGCGCGCGGAGTGCAGCTACGGGATGCGGACGCTCGTCCGCATCCAACTGTGGTGGTGGCGTGGTCGGGGAGTGGCCGGAGTGGCGCCGGTGATGACGAGTGCGGCGGCTAGAGTTCAGCCACGTCGGGGAAAGGGGCTACGGCGTGCAGGCGGCTAAACAGAGAGAGGGGAAAGGCGTAGAAGCTCACGGCGGTTCGGACGAGGCAATCGGCGAGCTCAGGGACGCATCGAAGACGACGGGGCGGTGAAGACGATCTCCGGTGACCGGAGATGAAGACGGCGGTGAGGCGGCTCTCCAGGGCCTCCCGATGCGCGTGGCTTGACGAAGAGGTGGAGGACGACATGGCGGAGGTTCTGGCCTCGAAGAGAGGGCGAGGGGGAGGCGGTGGCCGCGGGAATGGCGTGCGGCGGCGACGGCACCACTCGGCCGTGGTGAGAGAGAGCGAGGGAGAGGAGAGAATGGGCACGGGAGAGTGAGAGGGGAATGGGGCGGCGCGTGGCGACGTCTGGCGTAAGGAGAAAGAGCCAGGCAGGCAGCTGCGTGCCGGCGTGCACAGGGTTGGGCACCGCTTCCCCTCTGCCTACTGGCAAGAGGAGGAAGATGGCTCTGCCCCTGGTGGGCTGGGCCAGAACAGGAATGGGCCGGCCAGTGCCAGGCCGCAGGTGGCCCAGGTAAGCATATCTCCATTTTTGTTTTCTTTTCTATTTCTGACATTTTTTTTGACTTAAAATAAATACTAGCACAATTATAAAAATGTTGAGATTCCTTGTGACCACTGGTTATAATATACCAGAGGCCCTCACCAATTTCCAACATTTTTGGAGCCTTCAAAATATTTATATTATTTTAAACAGCTCCAATTCAAATACATATGGGTTCATTCAAAAATCCAGAATGTTTAGCAAAAATGTGCATCACCTCTGGTTGTTGTTTGCAACATTTCCCAAAGACCATGGACATTTTTGAAAAGCATTTTGGGTTAATTGAAATTCCATTTTTAATTTGCATCTATTTGAATTTGCTTTGGTGCTAGGGTTTGAAACATTTCCCATTTCAAATTCATTTGGAACTTAAACATGATGCACAAGCAAGCCTAGATCATACCAGAACTAGGGACGTGACATATTGCTTCTACGACTATCGCTACCGCTTAGTGATAAAGTAAAGCAATTATAGGGCGATTGCATTGCATACAATATAGCGACAACCATATGGCTCCTGCCAGTTGCCGATAACTCTGTTACAAAACATGATCATTTCATACAATAAAATATAGCATCATGTCTTGACCATATCACATCAAAACATGCCCTGCAAAAACAAGTTAGACGTCCTCTACTTTGTTGTTGCAAGTTTTACGTGGCTGCTACGGGCTTAGCAAGAACCATTCTTACCTACGCATCAAAACCACAACAATAGTTCGTCAAGTTAGTGCTGTTTTAAGCTTCTCAAGGACCGAGCGTAGTCACACTCGGTTCAACTAAAGTTGGAGAAACTGACACCCGTCAGCCACCTGTGTGCAAATCACGTCGGTAGATCTAGTCTCGCGTAAGCGTACGCGTAATGTCGGTCCGGGCCGCGTCATCAAACAATACCGCCGAACCAAAGTATGACATGTTGGTAAGCAGTATGACTTGTATCACCCACAACTCACTTGTGTTCTACTAGTGCATATAACATCTACGCATAAACCTGGCTCTGATGCCACTGTTGGGGAACGTAGTAATTTCAAAAAAATTCATACGCACACGCAAGATCATGGTGATGCATAGCAACGAGAGAGGAGAGTGTCGTCTATGTACCCTCGTAGACCGGAAGCGGAAGCGTTATGACAACGCGGTTGATGTAGTCGTACGTCTTCACGATCGACCGATCCTCAGTAACGAACATACAACACCTCCGCGTTCAGCACACGTTCAGCCCGGTGACGTCCCGCGAACTCATGATCCAATAGAGCTTCGGGGAAGAGCTTCGTCAGCACGATGGCGTGGTGACGGTGTTGATGAAGTTACAGACGCAGGGCTTCGCCTAAGCACCGCTACGATATGACCGAGGTGGATTATGGTGGAGGGGGGCACCGCACACGGCTAAGAGATCAATGATCAATTGTTGTCCCTTGGGGTCCCCCCTGCCCCCGTATATAAAGGAGCTAGGGGGGAGGCGGCCGGCCAAGGAGGAGGGCGCGCCAAAGGGGGAATCCTACTCCCACCGGGAGTAGGACTCCTTTCCTAGTAGGAGTAGGACAAGGGGGAAGGGTGAAGGAAATATGCCCTAGAGGCAACAATAAAGTTATTATTTATTTCCTTATTTCATGATAAATGTTTATTATTCATGCTAGAATTGTATTAACCGGAAACATAATATATGTGTGAATACATAGACAAACAGAGTGTCACTAGTATGCCTCTACTTGACTGGCTCGTTTATCAAATATGGTTATGTTTCCTAACCATAGACATGAGTTGTCATTTGATAAACGGGATCACATCATTAGGACAATGATGTGATTGACTTGACCCATTCCGGTAGCTTAGCACTTGATCATTTAGTATGTTGCTATTGCTTTCTTCATGACTTATACATGTTCCTATGACTATGAGATTATGCAACTCCCGAATACCGGAGGAACACTTTGTGTGCTGCCAAATGTCACAACGTAACTGGGTGATTATAAAGGTGCTCTACAGGTGTCTCCGTTGGTACTTGTTGAGTTGGCATAGATCAAGATTAGGATTTGTCACTCTGATTGTCGGAGAGGTATCTCTGGGCCCACTCCGTAATACACATCACTATAAGCCTTGCAAGCATTGTAACTAATGAGTTAGTTGCGGGATGATGTATTACGGAACGAGTAAAGAGACTTGCCGGTAACGAGATTGAACTAGGTATTGAGATACCGACGATTGAATCTCGGGCAAGTAACATACCGATGACAAAGGGAACAACGTATCTTGTTATGCGGTTTGACCGATAAAGATCTTCGTAGAATATGTGGGAGCCAATATGAGCATCCAGGTTACGCTATTGGTTATTGACCGGAGACGTGTCTCGGTCATGTCTACATAGTTCTCGAACCCGTAGGGTCCGCACGCTTAAAGTTTGGTGACGATCGGTATTATGAGTTTTTGTGTTTTGATGTACCGAAGGTAGTTCGGAGTCCCGGATATGATCACGGACATGACGAGGAGTCTCGAAATGGTCAAGACATAAAGATCGATATACGATACGTCTCCATCGTATCTACTTTTCCTAACACTTTTGCCCTTGTTTTGGACTCTAACTTGCATGATTTGAATGGAACTAACCCGGACTGACGCTGTTTTCAGCAGAATTGCCATGGTGTTATTTTTGTGCAGAAACAAAATTTCTCGGAATGACCTGAAACTTCACGGAGATTATTTTTGGAAAATATAAAAAATATTGGCAAAAGAATCAAGGCCAGGGGGGCCACACCCTATCCACGAGGGTGGGGGGCGTGCCCCTGCCTCGTGGCCCCCCTGGTGCTCCACCGATCTCAACTCCAACTCCATATATTCGTGTTCGGGGAGAAAAAATCAGAGAGAAAGATTCATCGCGTTTTACGATACGGAGCCGCCGCCAAGCCCTAAACTCTCTCGGGAGGGCTGATCTGGAGTCCGTTCGGGGCTCCGGAGGGGGGAATCCGTCGCTATCGTCATCATCAACCATCCTCCATCCCCAATTTCATGATGCTCACCGCCGTGCGTGAGTAATTCCATCGTAGGCTTGCTAGACGGTGATGGGTTGGATGAGATTTATCATGTAATCGAGTTAGTTTTGTTAGGGTTTGATCCCTAGTATCCAGTATGTTCTGAGATTGATGTTGCTGTGACTTTGCTATGCTTAATGCTTGTCACTAGGGCCCGAGTGCCATGATTTCAGATCTGAACCTATTATGTTTTCGTGAATATATGTGAGTTCTTGATCCTATCTTGCAAGTCTATAGTCACCTACTATGTGTTATGATATGATCCGGCAACCCCAAAGTGACAATAATCGGGACCACTCCCGGTGATGGCCGTAGTTTGAGGAGTTCATGTATTCACTATGTGTTAATGCTTTGGTCCGGTACTCTATTAAAAGGAGGCCTTAATATCCCTTAGTTTCCAATAGGACCCCGCTGCCACGGGGTAGGACAAAAGATGTCATGCAAGTTCTTTTCTATAAGCACGTATGACTATATTCGGAATACATGCCTACATTACATTGATGAATTGGAGCTAGTTCTGTGTCACCCTATGTTATGATTGTTACATGATGAACCGCATCCGGCATAATTCTCCATCACCGATCCAATGCCTACGAGCTTTTCACACATTGATCTCCGCTTATTTACTTTACCGTTTCTACTGTTACAATCACTACAAAACCCAAAGATATTACTTTTGCTATCGTTACTGCTACTTCCATACTACTTTGCTACTAAATACTTTGCTGCAGATATTAAGTTATCCAGGTGTGGTTGAATTGACAACTCAACTGCTAATACTTGAGAATATTCTTTGGCTCGCCTTGTGTCGAATCAATAAATTTGGGTTGAACACTCTACCCTCAAAAACTGTTGCGATCCCCTAGACTTGTGGGTTATCAAGACTATTTTCTGGCGCTGTTGTCAGGGAGCATATCTCTATTCTTTGAGTCACTTGGGATTTATATCTGGTGGTTACTATGAAGAACTAGAAAGACGCAAAAAAATTATCCCTCAACTACGAGGGGAGGTAAGGAACTGCCATCTAGGTCTGCACTTGATTCACCTTCTGTTTTGAGTAAGCTTGCGACACCTAAACCTGCTTCTGCTATTAATTCTGATATGTCGCATGTTATTGATGATGCCACTTCTGCTATGCATGATTCTTATGATGAAACTACTTCTATGCTTGATACTACTGTGCCACTTGGTGAATTTCTTGATGAACAACTTTCTAGGGCTAGAGAGAATGAAATTATTGAAACCGATAGTATTGATGAAAGTGATGATGAAGACTCTCCCCCTAAATATGAATTGCATGTTGTGCCTGAGGGCTATGTTATGGATGAAGAAACTGCTAGAGACTTTCTTGCTTGCAATGATAGAAGCGATCTTAAGAAATTATTAGCTAAGCTTAAACAAAAAACTTTGAATGCTAGAATGAAATATGATCCTGCTTATGCTGAAGGAAATATGCCCTAGAGGAAATAATAAAGTTATTATTTATTTCCTTATTTCATGATAAATGTTTATTATTCATGCTAGAATTGTATTAACCGGAAACATAATACATGTGTGAATACATAGACAAACAGAGTGTCACTAGTATGCCTCTACTTTACTAGCTCGTTAATCAAAGATGGTTATGTTTCCTAACCATGGACAAAGAGTTGTTATTTGATTAACGGGATCACATCATCACACTAGTAGAAAACGGGCCTATTGTCCCGGTTCGTAAGGGGCTTTTGTCCCGGTTCCTGAACCGGGACTAAAGGGTCATTACTAATGCCCTGACCCTTTAGTCCCGGTTCTAACCAGAACCGGGACAGATGGGCCTCCACGTGCCCTGCGCGTTGAGCCCAGGCAGGAGGGCCTTTGGTCCCGGTTGGTGGCACCAACCGGGACCAATAGGCCTCCACGCGTCAGCATTTTTGTGGCTGGGGTTTTTGTTTTTTTGAAGGGGGGTTGGGGGTTTTGGGGGGTTAATTTAGGTATTTCATATATTGTGTTAGATAGCTAATTAATAGAGAGAAGTGTCCTCTCTTATGTCCGTGCTTGGTCGACGCTACATACTATACATACGTATAGAGAGGACTAGACACGCTAGCTAGCTAGTAAGCAAACGAAGGAAACAGAAGATCGTCATGAACATATATGCATATAGAGAGAAGTGATATCGACCACCTCTCCTTCTCCGAGAGATTGGTCGAACAACAAGTTCTTGTATATCTATCCGACACTACCGGCTACATATATACAATAATTATCTCTTACAAATATAATCTCCTAAATTACGGATGCATGGTCCACATAGTATTCTCCATCTTCAGCGATCATGTGGTCAAGAAAGAATGCCGCCAATTCCTCTTGAATTGCTCGCATGCGATCTGGTGCTAGGAGTTCATCCCGCATCCGGAACATCTAATTTGAAGAAGGGGGTCAATACATATATATATATATATATATATATATATATATATATATATATATATATATATGAATGAATGAAACTCAACACAAATGATGGTAATAAAATAAAATTGTGAATATTGTTATTTACGCACTTCATATTGTTCGGCAGAGTAGCCCCGCTCACAGGTCGTGTGGCGGATGGACACGCAAACGTAGTATCCACAGAATCATTCCCTTGGTCCTGCCACAACCACTTTAGAAGAAATAGAGGTCAATCAAACAGATAAGCAAGAATGCCAAATGGTATTGATTAAACTAGAGCTTGAATCAATAGCTAGGAGATGCGCGGAACATGCTACTATAGTACTTACTTTTGGGTGTCTAAATTGCAGCTCCTTCGGCAGTCCCAGAGCTTTTTTGGTGAATTTTCTCCAAACCCTGCCAGACAAAGAAAACAATTACTTGATATCAGAAATGAACAAAGTTGCTGATATGGTGGATAATGATCGATTTAACTTACTTCTCGAGTATTTGAGTCATGTACGCATACTCCTAGGGATCTTTTCGTTTAGAGTCCAAGACAGTTACTACTCCCTGCTCAAGCCTAATCTCTAGGAGAATATAGAGGTAACTGCTCATGCATGCATAACTCATCAATTACATTACTATAACCTGGACTAATATATAAGGGAAACCGAATATGCACAAGACAGTAACACTCACTTGAAGTTGTAAGGAAAGAGTATTATATCTTTGTGTTCATTTATTTTGAATGATCGTAGCAAGTTGGCCTCGGTATCTGCGGCACGAAATTTAACCTCAGTTGCATCTATGAGATATGTGTTAATGAACCCAATATCACCGACTTGTCTTTTCTTCAATTCGGCGATCTTCAATCTGCATAATACAGTGAGGATAATTATAAATACATGCAATGAAAGAGCTGAGCTATATAGAGAGACTTAATGACAGAAGTAGTAGTACTTACGGACAATAGCAGGTGACCGTTGCTTTATCGAGGACCAATTGATTGAAAAACTGATAGAACTCCTCAAATGGAATAGGCAACAGATCAATTCGAACGAGGTCATGCTCCTTTTTAACTCTCACATACAAAGTACTCCTCCCCCCAGACTCTCTGCAGATTTTCAACTACCAATCATGCAATCTTCGCATCATCATTGATAGAGATCTTTCATCTTTGATGAGAGGCTTGCCGTACTCGTATCTGTGTATCTGCACGTCCATGAAATCATAATGTACATCGTCGGGCAGGTAATCTCCAAGATTGCTATAACCGGGCACCATCCTTGGATCGACGATGTCGCTAGGCACCTTGAGCGGGGGGCACGATTGATTCCCTTGTTCGCCGAGCTGGGAAATTTGTTTCCCAGCTTCTCGTCGTTCTTTCATCCTTTGATCACTGACTGTACTTCCCGACCGCTCCGCTTCGGCCCATGTCTTTCCAATAATGCGCTCATAGTTGCCTTTCGACGGAGACTTGGGTGGTTTTGCCAGGGCAGCCAGAGTGCACTTCGCTTTCATCGGATCTACCTTCTCCTCGGAGGTGGATGTCTCTTTTGCTTTCAACCCTTGAAACCAGTCATCCACTTCGGTTCGCGCGATCTTCTCGTTCTCCTCCGGGCTCCTCTTGTATGGTAACTTCTCTGGAGTCTTCAGAGAAGGACCGAATCTATATGTCCTCCCGCCTCTGGCTGTACTGCTAGACGCCGGCCGAGCAGACGGAGCGGCTGTCTTCTTTACTTGCTTACGAGGCAGAGGAGAAGGACTACAACGCGCCGGAGCAGCTGCCGGAGCGGTGGCGGGTCTCTTCCGCCCTTGCTGACGAGGCGGAGAAGGAGGAGGCTGGCTGCTCGGGCGCGCCGGCGCAGGCGGAGAAGGAGGCGGAGTTCCTGCACGTGCCGGAGAAGGAGTCGGCCGAGTGCCCTGATCGTCACTCGCCGGAGGAGGAGGCGGTGGAGGAGGCGGAGTGCCCTGACTCGCTGGAGGAGAAAGACGAGGCGGAGGCGCCCAGTTCGGAAGGTTGATGAGCTCCTTCCGCCATAGGCATGGAGTCTTCAGAGAACAACCCAGCCGAGTCTCCCCTTCTCCGGTAGGGTGGTCAAGGGGGAGGTCCTCAAATCCCTCTGTTATTTCATCGACCATCACCTTAGCATATCCTTCTGGAATCGGCTGACAGTGAAAAGTTGCGCCGGGTTCATTAGGAAAAACAGAGCCAACAGCCGACTTCACCTTCATATTAATCCATTGCGTCATAAGGTGGCAATTTTGAGACTCCGTGATAGCATCCACGGGATAGCTGGCAGGAGCCGTCAAGACATGCTCCGGCTGAAGCAGCTCGGTGGAAGCCACGCTGCTTCTCCGCTGGGATGGCGGGGTAGCTTTAGGGGAAGCTTCGGCAAGTCGTTAGCTGCGATTTGCTTCTCGTTCCTCTATCGCTTGTACCCTTGCATGCAGCGCCTGCAGTTCGGTCTGCTGCACTTTATTCCTTCTCTCGTGGCATTTGTAACCGCCTGCATCCGGAAACCCGGCCTTCCACGGAATGGAACCTGGCGTGCCTCATGTCCGTCCAGGGTGCTCAGGATTTTCGAGGGCTTTTGTGAGCTCGTCGTTCTCTCTGTCTGGAAGGAACGTCCCTTTCTGCGCTGCATCGATATAGTACCGAAGTTTCTTGAAGGGTATGTCAAGTTGCTCGTCCATCCAAATGCACTTCCCTGTTACAGGGTCCAAGGATCCGCCAACCCCGAAGAACCAAGTCCGGCAACGGTCTGGCCAGTTCATTGTCTCTGGTTCGATCCCTTTATCAAGCAGATCAGTCTCAGCCTTTGCCCACTTAGGCCGGCCTTTGAGGTAGCCACCTGACCCCGTGCGATGGTGAAGCTTCTTCTTCGCATCATTTTTCTTGTTTGTCTCCGACATCTTCTTACTCTTATCCGATGTCTTGTGGGCCACAAATGCGGGCCATTGATCTCTGATCTACTCATATTTGCCCTTGAATTCTGGTGTCTCTTCTTTGTCGACAAACCTTTTCAGCTCATTCTTCCACCTCCTGAATAGCTCTGCCATCTTCTTAAGAGCAGCAGACTTAATTAATTGCTCTATAACCGGCTTCTCCGGATCCTCATCTGGCGGTAGGGTGAAATTTGCCTTCAGCTCATTCCAAAGATCATCATTCTGCATATCATTGACATAAGACACCTCAGGGTCTTCTTTAGCCGGCTTAAACCATTGGTGGATGCTGATCGGGATCTTGTCCCTAACAAGACCCCTGCACTGAGCAGTAAATGCATCCTTCGTCCGGATGGGTTCAATCGGTAGGCCGTCGCGCGCGATTGCTGTGATCTCAAACCTTTCATCCTCGCGCAACTTTTTCTTCGGGCCTCGTCTCTTTACCGAAGTTGTGCTCGATCCAGAGGGCTAGAAAAAAGAAGAAAGACGAGAGTTAATTAATATGTGTACATACCAAAACAATGAATGCATAAATTTGCTAGTCTCAGCACAGGCTTAACTAATATATTTACCTGGCCGGACTCTGTTCGGTCACCGGAGCCGTCACCCTGTTCTTCCGGACCTGCTTCTTCACCCTGTTGTTCTTGCGAACCTGCTTCTTCACCCTGTTGTTCTTCCAGACCATCATTGTTGTTAAGAAAACACGACATGACATCACCTCCGTCTAAGATTATGTCCCGCAACCTCTCTTCTGCTTCCTCGTCTCGTCCGTGCTCCATTGTTTCTGCAAATGTATATTACAACATGGCAATTATTACACAAGCATGACAGCACGTGGATATATTAGTTTGGGTGTACTCCTCGAGAGTTTTCACTGTCGAAGTTATCCGGGAGGGGGTAATATCGACAATGATGAGATACATACATGGGAAAATAATGTTATCGGGGAGCGGGTATATCGAGCCCCCCCTACGTGTTGAAGTTATCGGGAGGGGTACATTTATATCAACAACGATGATATACGTACATGGGAAAATAATATTATCGGGGAGGGGGTATATCGACCCCCCACCTATTGAAGTTATCAGGAGGGGGTATATCGACCCCCCTCGTGTTGAAGTTACCGGGAGGGGGTAATATCGACAACGATGAGATACATACACCGGAAAATAAAGTTATCGGGGAGCGGGTATA